>NW_015506073.1:422102-445898 GCF_001515645.1 Sinocyclocheilus grahami
ATATATATATATATATATATATATATATATATATATATATATATATATATATATATATATATATATATATATAATTGTAATAAAAAAAATGTCACAATGCAAAATCTTAATAATCTTTCAAATAACGTGCAAAAGTGAATTCGCCCCCTATAGGGCAAAGCGTTTAAATAGAGAGCAAATGGAGAGTTTCTGAGGTGATTCAGAAGAGATTTCAGTGTCTGCATCTAAATGAGATCTCAATCTAAATTTTGGATCAATTTTGGATCAAATGATCATCCACAAATGTTCTTTTCTCCCAAGGAATCTGAGACATAAATGAGACATAACTAAGTGATAAGATCTCAGCGTGCAGCTCTCTTAAACACAGTTGTTCCCTTAATGCTGTGCAATTAAAGACCCGATGATGCATCAGGAGCCATACTGACTGAGTGACTGCAGGATGAGCACTGGTACGTGACACTGATAAAAACACAATGCCTCTCGCTGTCTTTGCCTATAAAAGGAGAGGCGGTCGTAAGGGTAGAGAGCTATTTCGAAAGCTTGACACGACCACATCCTGCTCGAGTGGGAGGTTTGACAGCCGTTCACTGCCACGCTGACCTGATCGCTGCAAAATCATCGATAAAACTGTTTAAAACCATCCTTAAAAATGCTTAACTTAAGCTATACCCTCTGAAAAAAATTGAATTATATTTCATGCAATTTTAGTTCACAAGTAAGTTTATCTTGCTATAAGATTGCTTGGATATGTGTACTTTTACTTTAACCGGTTACTGGAATCAGTTACTGTATGAAACCTTGTCGGTTATACATTGTAGGTTAAAGATTCTGTTCATAACATAATATTAGGTTACTAAATGTGTTGCTTGCAGTAAATTAAAATAGTATGTGAAACAGATCATGAAGAGGAAAAGTGGTATAGAGAATGAATGATTAAATGGATTGGTGGATTATATTTATCGACCCATCCGTTTCTTCATTCATTCTCCATACCTGATTTAGATGAGATGACTTTTTCAATGGAGTAAACGTTCTGTATAACGGACTCATACTTTAGCCAGAAGCAATGGTTTGATGTAAAAATAAAAAAATTTAATGGTGGACTTTTGTCTTCTCCAGATGTTCACTGATGGACTGGAGTGCTGTGGATTATTGTGATGTTTTATCAGCTGTTTGGACTCTCATTCTGACGGCACCCATTCACTGCAGAGCATCCATTGCTGAGACACTGATGCAATGCTACATTTCTCCAAATCTGATGAAGAAACAAACTCATCCTGATCTTGGATGGCCTGAGGGGAAATGCATTTTTGGGTGAACTATTATTTTAATGCTGTACAGTCCCAGTAAAAGTCAGATCAATGTCATCCACTCAGAACTGGTCTGTAAGATGACAAACGGCTTTTTAGCATTAATTTCTGGGGTGTGATGGTACCTCATTTGCACTATTTCTTTAGTGAATTGGGTGCTAAAAACACTGCAGCGCATGCAAATAAACAACACTATCAGCAGAAGCACTTCATTCTTAGTGAATCCCTCACAGATAAACCATACAAGAAGCCCTCTGTGATTTCTGTCTCCTCTGAAGTGAGTCTTTACATGTTTTAAATATTCTCGAGAGACTCATTAGCAACTGTTGCTAGTCTTAAATGTCAGCTACGACAGAAAAAAACACATTAGCCTTCCTGCTACTGCTGCTTCCTGAAAACACACAATGGTTAATGAATGAACGTGTTCATTTCTGCCACATTCCTTCCTCGTTTGACTTTAACCCTGATGAAGGCCTCCTCCTCATCCTCACCGATACTTCCTCATAGCAAACATGATGCTAACAAAGGGAGCCCTCTAGTGATGAGAAGAAAACAAACACTTGTTTAGTCAGATATCGCTGGTAAAATTCCACTCGCAATGACAATAATATATGAGTGTTGGGAGCCTTTCTGTTGTCATGTTAATTTGAGACTAGTTTTGTCTTTTGTTTGTAGTTTTCTAGGGGATTTAAGAGGAATTTGTTCCACAGATTGTCAATATGAAGACTGCAAGCTCTGAGGTAAAACGTAACCAGATAAGCTAAACACTCTTACAGACGTACTGAACACTATAAGAAAATAACCTTTGTCACTGCTGACCCCTTGTGGACAGGCTTAAGTCATATTAAAACATAAAAGAGCATATCTTCCTCTCAGCAAACAGAATATAGTTTTCTCAAAGGAGTAGTTCGCCCCAAAATGAAAATGTGCTCACTCTCAGGCCATCCAATATGTAGATGAGTTTGTTTCTTCATCAGGTTTGGAGAAATGCAGCATTGCATCAGTGTCTCAGCAATGGATCCTCTGCAGTGAATGGGTGCCGTCAGAATGAGAGTCCAAACAGCTGATCAAAACATCACAAGTAATCCACAGCACTCCAGTCCATCAGTTAACATCTGGAGAAGACAAAAGCTGAAACAAATCCAGCATTAAGACGTTTATAACTAAAATACGAGTCCATAATCCATAATAACTCTTCCTCCAGTGAAAAAGTGTTCTGGTCTGAATCAGGAGAGAAATAGTCACTGCTGACCCCTTGTGGACAGGCTTAAGTCATATTAAAACATAAAAGAGCATATCTTCCTCTCAGCAAACAGAATATAGTTTTCTCAAAGGAGTAGTTCGCCCCAAAATGAAAATGTGCTCACTCTCAGGCCATCCAATATGTAGATGAGTTTGTTTCTTCATCAGGTTTGGAGAAATGCAGCATTGCATCAGTGTCTCAGCAATGGATCCTCTGCAGTGAATGGGTGCCGTCAGAATGAGAGTCCAAACAGCTGATAAAAACATCACAATAACCCACAAGTAATCCACACCACTCCAGTCCATCAGTGAACATCTGGAGAAGACAAAAGCTGAAACAAATCCAGCATTAAGACGTTTATAACTAAAATACGAGTCCATAATCCATAATAACTCTTCCTCCAGTGAAAAAGTGTTCTGGTCTGAATCAGGAGAGAAATATGCACAGATCAAGCAGCGTTTACAAGCCAAAACAGCTCTAAACAAATATGTGGCTGGATTTTGATGCGAGAGACAACAGAAGATGGACGTTTTCACTCGAGGAAGCGTTATTATGGATTATGGACTAGTATTTTAGGTTAAAATATCTTAATGATGGATTTGTTTCTACAAACATTCAGCTTTTGTCTTCTCCAGATGTTCACTGATGGACTGGAGTGGTGTGGATTACTTGTGGGTTATTGTGATGTTTTTATCAGCTGTTTGGACTCTCATTCTGACGGCACCCATTCACTGCAGAGCATCCATTGCTGAGACACTGATGTAATGCTACATTTCTCCAAATCTGATGAAGAAACAAACTCATCTACATATTAGATGGCCTGAGGGTGAGGACATTTTCAGCAAATTTTACCTTTTGCTTGAACTATTCCTTCAGTTTAATGTCAAACCTCTAACCTTATGTATTAAAGTGTGAATACAAGCTCTGTTTCATTTGGTTTCTTTGCACAGGGTGGTTCCTCCTGCTCCAGGACAAAGGTCAAGTGTTTGATCCCACGTGAGGGTGACCTTTGATCTGGTGAGTTACAGAGGTCAACACTGTTCTGCTCTTTCACAAAACACTTAACCTGACATTACTGCAGAGACATGATTTCACTGTCACTTTGCTTTTTAGCCACCTGCTATAGTAAATAATACTAAATATGGTGAGTTCTAGTGTCATTGAGATATTACCATTGTGTTCTTAATATTATGAGTCAGTTGCGATATGTCTTTATTTTAATTTTAGTTCAAGTTTTAGTATTTAGTTGTGTTTTTGCAAAGGAATGTTTGTCTGTTTGAGGCGCTCAGTCTGTTTGTGTTGCGTCTCAGATAGCAGCATATTTCTGCAGGATGATAACATTTCAGGCTCCGGGATGAATTCAAGCTGGTTTCCTCCCCATGATGTGAAATAATCTCCTGTCAGACAAACTGCTTTTGCCCGGAGGAGCCGACAAACATCCTGTCTCACAAAGAAGCATTAGACACTCGCGACTGCAGGACATTTAGGCAGAAAACCTGCAGCTGCATGTGGCCTTGTGTTCCAGACTCACCTCACAAGATGCTGTTAAAATACATAGCCATTTAAGTCACATTTATTCAATCTGTATTATTTTACAATACAGATTGTTTCAAATTAGCTGTAATAAACAGGAAAATGCTGCAAAATGCATAATTTATGAAGCTAATTTAATTAAAGCAACTCTACAGGGTTATTTTAAGATAATTAAAACCGGTCTACTATTATAGTTTTTATGGTAATACTATATTTTAAGGACCAATTCTCACTATTAACTAGCATGCATATTACTAGCATATTGTCTGTTTATTAGTACATTTTAATGCTTTATTCTGAGTGATATTATTTTTGATCTCTTAATCCTTCCCCATACCCACATTTTACTATTAATAAACAGCAAATTAGGAGTTTATTGAGGCAGTTAATAGTGAGAATTGGACCTTAAATATTTTTAGAATATATATATACTCTTTTTTAATGCAATTAATGGTGATTTTTACCACAAGCTACTAAAAACGGAATATAATAAGTAGACTAAATATGCGTGGTTAAAGGTCTTTATATGGAACCTGTTTTACCTTGAGCATAAGAAATTAGGCCTAGAAAAACAATGCAATTAAATGCAACTAAAATCTCAGTGAAAGCAGGTGAAAGCGTCAGCATGTTCATCTGGTTTAATGGCATCTGAAGGAAACTCTGTCGCCCCCTTGAGGATCCTTAGTTTTTAAATGTATGTATATTATATATTCTGTATTTATTTATTATTTATTTTATTTATTATAGTTTTGTTAAAGTGTTGAATTAGTTTTTAATTTGATATTTTTTCAAATCATTTTAGTTAGTTTTATTATGTAGTTTGTAAATTTTTTAATTAATATTTTATTTATTTTTGTTGTTGTTTTTTAAATGTCTATGTAGTTAGTTTTAGATATTTTAGTACATCAAGAAACTGAGACATTCTGACTTGTCAGCTATACAAAAAGTGTTCATTCATTCATTCAGTCATTCATTTCAGCCACATATTATTTTCCTTCTTCAATGAAACACAAAATGTTAGATAGAGCATCATAATATAGCTATTTTTTAATGCAATTAATGGTGTTTTTTTTTACCACAAGCTACTAAAAACGGAATATAATATGTAGATTAAATATGCGTGGTTAAAGGTCTTTATATGGAACCTGTTTTACCTTCAGCATAAGAAAATAGGCCTAGAAAAACAATGCAACTAAATGCAACTAAAATCTCAGTGAAAGCTGGTGAGAGCGTCAGCATGTTCATCTGGTTTAATGGCATCTGAAGGAAACTCTGTCGCCCCCTTGAGGACTGAGGTTTGTTTCTGCCACAGAAACACAGGAACACATGTAAATATGTACAACAGAACCACACGCCTGTCATCTGTTGGCTGTGTTTGTGCACTTGTGTGAGAGTTTGTGGCCTTATTGAGCTTCTCCTCGAGGTCAGAGCTCTGTCAGGTTTGACCAGATGTTCGTTGTCTTCACATGGAGATGCAGGGCTGTAGAAGCATAAAATTGTTGTAATGATGGATATAGTCTTTTCTTGAACGACTTGGCAGGCTTGAGACTTAATAATCATGTGAAGCGCTTCAAAGAGCGTTCCAGCTGCTCACGACAAGCCCAAACATAGTTCAGCTCCACTATAGAGAGATAAATTCACTTCACCACCACACACCAGAGCAGACACTGACGAGAGAGAGAGAGAGAGAGAGAGAGAGAGAGAGAGAGAGAGAGAGAGAGAGAGAGAGAGAGAGAGAGAGAGAGAGAGAGAGAGAGAGAGAGAGAGAGAGAGAGAGAGAGAGAGAGAGAGAGAGAGAGAGAGAGAGAGAGAGAGAGAGAGAGAGAGAGAGAGAGAGAGAGAGAGAGAGAGAGAGAGAGAGAGAGAGAGAGAGAGAGAGAGAGAGAGAGAGAGAGAGAGAGAGAGAGAGAGAGAGAGAGAGAGAGAGAGAGAGAGAGAGAGAGAGAGAGAGAGAGAGAGAGAGAGAGAGAGAGAGAGAGAGAGAGAGAGAGAGAGAGAGAGAGAGAGAGAGAGAGAGAGAGAGAGAGAGAGAGAGAGAGAGAGAGAGAGAGAGAGAGAGAGAGAGAGAGAGAGAGAGAGAGAGAGAGAGAGAGAGAGAGAGAGAGAGAGAGAGAGAGAGAGAGAGAGAGAGAGAGAGAGAGAGAGAGAGAGAGAGAGAGAGAGAGAGAGAGAGAGAGAGAGAGAGAGAGAGAGAGAGAGAGAGAGAGAGAGAGAGAGAGAGAGAGAGAGAGAGAGAGAGAGAGAGAGAGAGAGAGAGAGAGAGAGAGAGAGAGAGAGAGAGAGAGAGAGAGAGAGAGAGAGAGAGAGAGAGAGAGAGAGAGAGAGAGAGAGAGAGAGAGAGAGAGAGAGAGAGAGAGAGAGAGAGAGAGAGAGAGAGAGAGAGAGAGAGAGAGAGAGAGAGAGAGAGAGAGAGAGAGAGAGAGAGAGAGAGAGAGAGAGAGAGAGAGAGAGAGAGAGAGAGAGAGAGAGAGAGAGAGAGAGAGAGAGAGAGAGAGAGAGAGAGAGAGAGAGAGAGAGAGAGAGAGAGAGAGAGAGAGAGAGAGAGAGAGAGAGAGAGAGAGAGAGAGAGAGAGAGAGAGAGAGAGAGAGAGAGAGAGAGAGAGAGAGAGAGAGAGAGAGAGAGAGAGAGAGAGAGAGAGAGAGAGAGAGAGAGAGAGAGAGAGAGAGAGAGAGAGAGAGAGAGAGAGAGAGAGAGAGAGAGAGAGAGAGAGAGAGAGAGAGAGAGAGAGAGAGAGAGAGAGAGAGAGAGAGAGAGAGAGAGAGAGAGAGAGAGAGAGAGAGAGAGAGAGAGAGAGAGAGAGAGAGAGAGAGAGAGAGAGAGAGAGAGAGAGAGAGAGAGAGAGAGAGAGAGAGAGAGAGAGAGAGAGAGAGAGAGAGAGAGAGAGAGAGAGAGAGAGAGAGAGAGAGAGAGAGAGAGAGAGAGAGAGAGAGAGAGAGAGAGAGAGAGAGAGAGAGAGAGAGAGAGAGAGAGAGAGAGAGAGAGAGAGAGAGAGAGAGAGAGAGAGAGAGAGAGAGAGAGAGAGAGAGAGAGAGAGAGAGAGAGAGAGAGAGAGAGAGAGAGAGAGAGAGAGAGAGAGAGAGAGAGAGAGAGAGAGAGAGAGAGAGAGAGAGATAGATAGATAGATAGATTGATTGATTGATTGATTGATGGTTAGTAGCAGTAAAAGCTTAATAAACTAAAACTGAATAAAAATTAGCACATTAAAAAAATAAATAAAGCTACTAAAAGGATAAAAATTGACAACAACATTCCTAAAACTTTAACTAAAATCAAAGTGAAAACAGAAAAAATAAAAATAACTAAAACTAAATAAACTAAAACTTTATAAAAACCAATATAGACATATAAACTAACTATTAAAAATGGCAAAAGCACACAACAAAATTCCTAAAACTGTAACTAAAATGTGAAAACAAGAATTATATAAGAATAACTTAAAAATAAATGAACTAAAACTAATTTAAAAAACTATATAGGTAATACTATAGGTAACTACACATTTTAAAAATGATTAAAACTAAAACTTTAATTAAAATTAAAGTGCAAATAGAAAGTATAAAAATAACTAAAACTAAACCCAATAAAAAGTAATAAAAAAACATATCAACATATTTAAAAAATGCTAAAATAGCAAGAACACAACAAAATTACTAAAACTTTACCTAAACAAAGCTAAGACAGAAAATATAAAAATCAAATTCAAAATATTAACAAAATCTATAAAAGTATATCAATAATATAACACTGGTGCTACAAAAACGTCAATTTATAAACAGGCATAATTAGTCAAAATGAATAGTTTTTTCATAAAACTTGTGTTGCAAGATATTGCTCTATATTATGATGACTGTGTCAAATTTCTTTAAATTGCAATTAAGTCAATTCAGCTTCCAGTATGTTGTTTCTAATTTGATTCAAATTCACGTTCATGAATCGAAAGAGTGTATTCTTTCATTCAGAAGCAGAATTTCTCTTAAACCAGGTTTTCTTTCTCCTGCAGCGTGAAGTGAGATGTTTGAATCTAGACGTCACAGATTGAGTTTCAGAGAGATGTCTGAAACACCCCCACAAAGACTTCCAGCCCTTCTGTCACTCAACGCAATGACATCTGGAATTTCACCGAGACGAGAGAGAGAGAGACACTCACGAGACGAGAGGACAGACGCTGCAGACTTTATCCTGCAATCACACTAGGAAACGCAAACAGAAGAGGAAAGGACGGCACAGAAATAAACAGCATTGCTTTAAAACATGAAACATTTGACGTGGATCAGCACTCTGTCATTCCTGCTTTATTTCTCCTCAGGATCTGCAGATTACAGGTAAGTGACCTTCTCCTGCTTGACGTTAAGCAGCCTCTGTTGTGAAGAAACTAAAGCTTTGACTTTTTGACTTTGGATTGGAGACTTTAGTTTGAGACATTGTTGAGATCGCATGTCAGATTATTTAGGTCTTTTCTTAGGAGAAACATCTGAGAAGTACAGTAGATTGTTCGGCATTTAATTGAGATCTTATTTGGAGTGATTTATGGAGCAGATCAATTCATAAGTTAAAAGGCGACAGTAATTAATGTGCAAAAACTTTTGTGACCAGTGCAACCTTTTTAATTCAAGTCAATATTTCTTGAAAACTATTTTTATTGCTTTTGTAGCCATATTAAATGCATAAACTGCAAAAAAATAAATAAATAAATAAATAAAAAAAAAATATATATATATATAAATACACAAACTGCAAAACTGAAAAATAAAAAACAATCAAAATTAGTGAGTTAAAAAAATCTGTTAATGGGGTAAGAGAAATAAAACCAAAAACAATATTATGTTTCTTATTGCATTGCCAGATATTTAATGTTTTAAGCAAAAACTCACTTCATTTTGGTGTATTTTTAAGAAAACAAGACTTAATATCTGAAGTCTTTTTGCTTCTCAAGTAAACATATCTTGATGTATACATTTAAAAAAAAAATTAAATGGAAGACAAGACAAAAATACACTCTACAACAAGGTTTCATTAACGCATAACTGCATTAGTTAACATGATTTAACAATCGCAACTACTTATAAAGCTTTTAATAATCTTTTTATCAATATTCATTTCAAAATGTACTACTACATTATTAAAATCAAAAGTTGTACCTTATATAATTTCATTTATTTGAGCTGGCATGATCAAATAATGAATAGTAGGTTTTTTTGTACAATAACTTTTGAATAGTTGTGTTTTTAGTAACTAACGTTAATGAAGATGGATAAACACTGAAACAAATGTATTGCTCATTGTTAGTTAATGCATTAACTCATGTTAACTAATGATATGTTATAGTGTTATCAAAATAGAAATCTTTTTTCAGAGTAATGTGAATTTACTTTGATTACTTCAATTGAATCAAACAATGAGTTAATTGTTAACTTGAATGGCTGTTAATCGTCAATTCAAATCACTATTAAATACAAAAGTAGCTGTAAGTGATGCACAAGCTTGAACAGATTTGAAGGATTTGTGCAGTATTTAAGTAAATGGCTGTTGTTGTGTTGGTTTGTGAAGCTGTCGGTGCTGATCTGCCAATGATGAGCTGCTACTTTTGGCCGTAATGAGCGTTGGCCACCTGTTCACACGACTGGCTCCCATTTGCTGCTGTACAGAGTTTATTTCCGTCGGTTCACTGATTCACTCCGTCCCGCTGGAGCCTGGTCCAAATTTAGAGACCAACATGAGAAGCACGCAGAATTACAAACATCTGGAACCACAGAGAGGATGTTGATCACTCAATAAAAGCAGTTTTGTCTTTTGTTTTGACATATTTTCTGTTGAAACAGTTACTGGGGCAGGTAATATATTGCTATAGGCTTTAGTTGACTTTCTGTTGCTAGGCAGATTAATTGGGAGTGGCTTGCTCATTCTAGAGAGCATCTGATTGGACGAAAATGTGTGTAGTGCAGGATGAGTCATCAGTATTATTTTTATGTTTATTGGTCCAGGAAGAGATAAATTGTCAAATTTGAATATGTTATTATTATTATTATTATTGAACTTATTATTATTGCAAGGTTTGTGAAATTAAATTTTGTTAGATATATTTAAAGACTTGTTTAAGTGATATAAATCTATATTTGCTGAATACTGTAGATGAGAAAGTATTAGAAAGTATTAGGCCTTCTCATAGCTGTCAAAATAAAAGTCCTCAGACACATCAGCCGAACAGAAAAACTATGATGATAATTAAAAAATGCCAAATACTCGCCGAAATATCAGCCAACCACTAATTATTTTTCATTTTAGTAGCACATTTGGATATAGATGATTTCAAATATAACAGAGATCATCTCAAAGCCACAAATTGTGAACATAGCTCTGTGTGTGTGTACAGCGGCTGGACAAAGTTGAGAAATGTTTAACTTAATGCAAATGAGCTTACAAGATGGAAGTATATAATGTATGACATCTAAAAATGTTATGTGTTAAACGTATCAATATAACAACTAAGATTGATACATGCATTCATAAATCTTGTTCATTATTTGATGCATTGTGCACTGCTGCAATTTCATTTATTTACAAAATGTTCCTATTAAGTGGCAAGAAATCTCATATAATAATCAGACTTTTAAAAATGCAATGGGATTTTAAGCGAAAAGCTCTTTTTTTCTGCAACAATATTTCAAAGCCAAAACCTCTTCCAGGCATGTGAAATGTCCATGAAAGCCTGTTCAAGTAACTGTCAGTGTAAACGACACGCACCTTCTGCTCCTGATCCATCTGCTGAGGTGTGATTGCCGTGAATAGTGCAAGGTTTAATTATAGCAGAAATGTGGTGAAGGAGATTTTAGAGGTTCCTGTAAGAGGCATCTGTTAAACACTTAAAGAGCCATAAACACAGAGGTTCCTATATCCTGTCTGTTCAAATCCCCGCTGGATCTTCATGTGTGTTTCCACATTTCTGCTGCTTTTACAGCTGCAATTAGTCTAGGAGGGTCACAGGTCACCAGAAAGAGACTTTTACCTTCAAATCATGGCTCATTTTCACCTGAAACAACCTGTGATCTTCTAAAAGCCTAAAATACGTCCAGTGGTCAACAAGTCATGGCAGTCTTTATACTGAAAAATATGTGTAGATTAACCATTTTTACTCAGGATTTGGTAGTAAATTTCACAATTTTGCTCTTATATGTTTTCATATTAGTAATAGAAAACATTATTTTGAAGTGAGATGTTTGAATCTAGACGTCACAGATTGAGTTTCAGAGAGATGTCTGAAACACCCCCACAAAGACTTCCAGCCCTTCTGTCACTCAACGCAATGACATCTGGAATTTCACCGAGACGAGAGAGAGAGAGACACTCACGAGACGAGAGGACAGACGCTGCAGACTTTATCCTGCAATCACACTAGGAAACGCAAACAGAAGAGGAAAGGACGGCACAGAAATAAACAGCATTGCTTTAAAACATGAAACATTTGACGTGGATCAGCACTCTGTCATTCCTGCTTTATTTCTCCTCAGGATCTGCAGATTACAGGTAAGTGACCTTCTCCTGCTTGACGTTAAGCAGCCTCTGTTGTGAAGAAACTAAAGCTTTGACTTTTTGACTTTGGATTGGAGACTTTGAGACATTGTTGAGATCGCATGTCAGATTATTTAGGTCTTTTCTTAGGAGAAACATTTGAGAAGTACAGTAGATTGTTCGGCATTTAATTGAGATCTTATTTGGAGTGATTTATGGAGCAGATCAATTCATAAGTTAAAAGGCGACAGTAATTAGTGTGCAAAAACTTTTGTGACCAGTGCAACCTTTTTAATTCAAGTCAATATTTCTTGAAAAATATTTTTATTGCTTTTGTAGCCATATTAAATGCATAAACTGCAAAAAAAATATATATATATATAAATACACAAACTGCAAAACTGAAAAATAAAAAACAATCAAAATTAGTGAGTTAAAAAAATCTGTTAATGGGGTAAGAGAAATAAAACCAAAAACAATATTATGTTTCTTATTGCATTGCCAGATATTTAATGTTTTAAGCAAAAACTCACTTCATTTTGGTGTATTTTTAAGAAAACAAGACTTAATATCTGAAGTCTTTTTGCTTCTCAAGTAAACATATCTTGATGTATACATTTAAAAAAAAAATTAAATGGAAGACAAGACAAAAATACACTCTACAACAAGGTTTCATTAACGCATAACTGCATTAGTTAACATGATTTAACAATCGCAACTACTTATAAAGCTTTTAATAATCTTTTTATCAATATTCATTTCAAAATGTACTACTACATTATTAAAATCAAAAGTTGTACCTTATATAATTTCATTTATTTGAGCTGGCATGATCAAATAATGAATAGTAGGTTTTTTTGTACAATAACTTTTGAATAGTTGTGTTTTTAGTAACTAACGTTAATGAAGATGGATAAACACTGAAACAAATGTATTGCTCATTGTTAGTTAATGCATTAACTCATGTTAACTAATGATATGTTATAGTGTTATCAAAATAGAAATCTTTTTTCAGAGTAATGTGAATTTACTTTGATTACTTCAATTGAATCAAACAATGAGTTAATTGTTAACTTGAATGGCTGTTAATCGTCAATTCAAATCACTATTAAATACAAAAGTAGCTGTAAGTGATGCACAAGCTTGAACAGATTTGAAGGATTTGTGCAGTATTTAAGTAAATGGCTGTTGTTGTGTTGGTTTGTGAAGCTTGATGTATACATTTAAAAAAAAAATTAAATGGAAGACAAGACAAAAATACACTCTACAACAAGGTTTCATTAACGCATAACTGCATTAGTTAACATGATTTAACAATCGCAACTACTTATAAAGCTTTTAATAATCTTTTTATCAATATTCATTTCAAAATGTACTACTACATTATTAAAATCAAAAGTTGTACCTTATATAATTTCATTTATTTGAGCTGGCATGATCAAATAATGAATAGTAGGTTTTTTTGTACAATAACTTTTGAATAGTTGTGTTTTTAGTAACTAGCGTTAATGAAGATGGATAAACACTGAAACAAATGTATTGCTCATTGTTAGTTAATGCATTAACTAATGTTAACTAATGAGATGTTATTGTAAAGTGTTATCAAAATAGAAAACCTTTTTTCAGAGTAATGTGAATTTACTTTGATTACTTCAATTGAATCAAACAATGAGTTAATTGTTAACTTGAATGGCTGTTAATCGTCAATTCAAATCACTATTAAATACAAAAGTAGCTGTAAGTGATGCACAAGCTTGAACAGATTTGAAGGATTTGTGCAGTATTTAAGTAAATGGCTGTTGTTGTGTTGGTTTGTGAAGCTGTCGGTGCTGATCTGCCAATGATGAGCTGCTACTTTTGGCCGTAATGAGCGTTGGCCACCTGTTCACACGACTGGCTCCCATTTGCTGCTGTACAGAGTTTATTTCCGTCGGTTCACTGATTCACTCCGTCCCGCTGGAGCCTGGTCCAAATTTAGAGACCAACATGAGAAGCACGCAGAATTACAAACATCTGGAACCACAGAGAGGATGTTGATCACTCAATAAAAGCAGTTTTGTCTTTTGTTTTGACATATTTTCTGTTGAAACAGTTACTGGGGCAGGTAATATATTGCTATAGGCTTTAGTTGACTTTCTGTTGCTAGGCAGATTAATTGGGAGTGGCTTGCTCATTCTAGAGAGCATCTGATTGGACGAAAATGTGTGTAGTGCAGGATGAGTCATCAGTATTATTTTTATGTTTATTGGTCCAGGAAGAGATAAATTGTCAAATTTGAATATGTTATTATTATTATTATTATTGAACTTATTATTATTGCAAGGTTTGTGAAATTAAATTTTGTTAGATATATTTAAAGACTTGTTTAAGTGATATAAATCTATATTTGCTGAATACTGTAGATGAGAAAGTATTAGAAAGTATTAGGCCTTCTCATAGCTGTCAAAATAAAAGTCCTCAGACACATCAGCCGAACAGAAAAACTATGATGATAATTAAAAAATGCCAAATACTCGCCGAAATATCAGCCAACCACTAATTATTTTTCATTTTAGTAGCACATTTGGATATAGATGATTTCAAATATAACAGAGATCATCTCAAAGCCACAAATTGTGAACATAGCTCTGTGTGTGTGTACAGCGGCTGGACAAAGTTGAGAAATGTTTAACTTAATGCAAATGAGCTTACAAGATGGAAGTATATAATGTATGACATCTAAAAATGTTATGTGTTAAACGTATCAATATAACAACTAAGATTGATACATGCATTCATAAATCTTGTTCATTATTTGATGCATTGTGCACTGCTGCAATTTCATTTATTTACAAAATGTTCCTATTAAGTGGCAAGAAATCTCATATTATAATCAGACTTTTAAAAATGCAATGGGATTTTAAGCGAAAAGCTCTTTTTTTCTGCAACAATATTTCAAAGCCAAAACCTCTTCCAGGCATGTGAAATGTCCATGAAAGCCTGTTCAAGTAACTGTCAGTGTAAACGACACGCACCTTCTGCTCCTGATCCATCTGCTGAGGTGTGATTGCCGTGAATAGTGCAAGGTTTAATTATAGCAGAAATGTGGTGAAGGAGATTTTAGAGGTTCCTGTAAGAGGCATCTGTTAAACACTTAAAGAGCCATAAACACAGAGGTTCCTATATCCTGTCTGTTCAAATCCAGCCTGGTCCAAATTTAGAGACCAACATGAGAAGCACGCAGAATTACAAACATCTGGAACCACAGAGAGGATGTTGATCACTCAATAAAAGCAGTTTTGTCTTTTGTTTTGACATATTTTCTGTTGAAACAGTTACTGGGGCAGGTAATATATTGCTATAGGCTTTAGTTGACTTTCTGTTGCTAGGCAGATTAATTGGGAGTGGCTTGCTCATTCTAGAGAGCATCTGATTGGACGAAAATGTGTGTAGTGCAGGATGAGTCATCAGTATTATTTTTATGTTTATTGGTCCAGGAAGAGATAAATTGTCAAATTTGAATATGTTATTATTATTATTATTATTGAACTTATTATTATTGCAAGGTTTGTGAAATTAAATTTTGTTAGATATATTTAAAGACTTGTTTAAGTGATATAAATCTATATTTGCTGAATACTGTAGATGAGAAAGTATTAGAAAGTATTAGGCCTTCTCATAGCTGTCAAAATAAAAGTCCTCAGACACATCAGCCGAACAGAAAAACTATGATGATAATTAAAAAATGCCAAATACTCGCCGAAATATCAGCCAACCACTAATTATTTTTCATTTTAGTAGCACATTTGGATATAGATGATTTCAAATATAACAGAGATCATCTCAAAGCCACAAATTGTGAACATAGCTCTGTGTGTGTGTACAGCGGCTGGACAAAGTTGAGAAATGTTTAACTTAATGCAAATGAGCTTACAAGATGGAAGTATATAATGTATGACATCTAAAAATGTTATGTGTTAAACGTATCAATATAACAACTAAGATTGATACATGCATTCATAAATCTTGTTCATTATTTGATGCATTGTGCACTGCTGCAATTTCATTTATTTACAAAATGTTCCTATTAAGTGGCAAGAAATCTCATATTATAATCAGACTTTTAAAAATGCAATGAGATTTTAAGCGAAAAGCTCTTTTTTTTCTGCAGCAATATTTCAAAGCCAAAACCTCTTCCAGGCATGTGAAATGTCCATGAAAGCCTGTTCAAGTAACTGTCAGTGTAAACGACACGCACCTTCTGCTCCTGATCCATCTGCTGAGGTGTGATTGCCGTGAATAGTGCAAGGTTTAATTATAGCAGAAATGTGGTGAAGGAGATTTTAGAGGTTCCTGTAAGAGGCATCTGTTAAACACTTAAAGAGCCATAAACACAGAGGTTCCTATATCCTGTCTGTTCAAATCCCCGCTGGATCTTCATGTGTGTTTCCACATTTCTGCTGCTTTTACAGCTGCAATTAGTCTAGGAGGGTCACAGGTCACCAGAAAGAGACTTTTACCTTCAAATCATGGCTCATTTTCACCTGAAACAACCTGTGATCGTCTAAAAGCCTAAAATACGTCCAGTGGTCAACTAGTCATGGCAGTCTTTATACTGAAAAATATGTGTAGATTAACCATTTTTACTCAGGATTTGGTAGTAAATTTCACAATTTTGCTCTTATATGTTTTCATATTAGTAATAGAAAACATTATTTTGCTTTTATATTGTGATTTTTGGATCATATCTAAATGCATTTTTTTTGTAAAACTGACATGTTTCTGATGTGTTCTGGAAAGGGAAAAGCGTCAGATCCCAGCGAGGAGTTTGGCAGGCGTTTGTCGATACGGCAGCAGACTGGAGTGCTGTTATGGATGGAAGAAAAACCGCAAAGGACACTGTGAAGGTAAATGAGGAGAAATGAACATTTCTACAATTGTGGTTTATTTTTATTTAGTGACAAGGATGTATACAATGTCACTTAAATGGCACATTAAAAAATAATAATCAGAGATTATGAGAATAAAGTCACAATGTTTTGAGAATAAGCTAAATGAGAATGAAGTCGTCGCCTTTTGAGATTAAAGTCTTAACATTTTTATAATAAAGTCAAAATTATGAGAATAAAGTCACAGCAATGCGAGAGTCATGTACAATATTAAACTTGTAAAATTTTGACAATAAAGTATAATAAAATCATAGAATAAAATATAGTATTACACGATTAAAGTCGTAATATTTTGAGAACAATGTCAAAATGACCAGAAAAAAGTCTTAGCAAAATTAGATTCAAATCGTGATTTTTTTTATTTAGAGACAATAATGTAAGTGTATAATGGCGTTGTAGTGCCATAAAAAACATCCTAGATTAGATACGAATGAAGTTGTAGAATTGTGAGGTTAAAGTTATAATACTTTGGTAAAGTCAAAATTACAAGAATAAAGTTGTTCCAATAGAAGAACAAAGTCTGATATGAGGCTAAACTTGTAATAGTTTGAAAATGAAGTCACAATTATGAGAATAAAGTCATAGCATTGTGAAATTAAATGTCAGTATTTATATAATTGTTAATGGAAGTTAAAGTTAATAAAGTTATAAAGTTAATATTTCGGGACATTTGACTTGCAAAATATTACAACTTCAATCTCGCAATGCTATGACTTTATTCTCATAAACTTATGTTATTTGTATATTTATTTATTTACAACACTGTCATATAATTGTCCATACTGTGATTGATTGAGAATTGTTCATGTGACTGTAGCTAGTCATTCAAAACATGGAAACACTGGGTAAATATTCCATCCACAAACTCATATGATACATTCATTCTTTCTGCGGTTTGGTGCTTTTAAACCACACTGAACTCTGAGAGGAAATCTGGGAGAACAGAAGTTGGCTTTGGTTTCCAGACGTGTGGTTTTGTGAACGGATTTGACCTGCGCTGTTTCCTTTACTAATATATCTCTGCTGTTGAATGTTTTACCAGCTCAGTGTGACCTGGGCTGCAAACACGGCGAGTGTGTCGGCCCCAACAAATGCAAGTGCTTCCCCGGATACACCGGAAAGACATGTAGTCAAGGTTTGTGCCAGTGGTATTTGAGCGGTATTACAGTTTTTGTTAATATTTTGATTGTTTATTTTTATATTTTTAAAATGTTTAGTAATTTTGTTGTGTTTTTTGTATTGCTGTCAAACGATTAATCGCGATTAATTGCATCCAAAATAAAAGTTTTTGTTTACATAATATATGTGTGTGTGTACTGTGTACATTTATTATGTTTATATAAATACACAAACATACAGTATATATTTTGAAAATATTTACATGCATTTACATATATATATTTATATTTGTTTAATTTATATTATATATAAAGATATTTAAAACTTAAACATAACATATTTTTCTTAAATATATACATGCATGTGTGTATATTTATATAAACAATAAATATACACAGTATACACACACATATATTATCTAAAAAAAACTTTTATTTTGGATGTGATTAATCGCGATTAATCGTTTGACGGAGAGTTTTTATTTATTTATTATTTATTATACGTTATTTAATTTTTCTATAATTTTGTATTCATGAGTTTTAGTTTTTTGTTTATTTTATTTTATTTAGTTCAACTTATACTGCAGGGGTTTTTTTTTGTATATTGTTATGTTAAGTTAATGTATTTTATTTCAAGTAAGGCTTTTTTGTTGTTGTTGTTGTTGGTTGGTTTTCCCTTGTTTGTCTTTGCAAGCGATTCAGTGCATCAGTGAACTGTGAATCAAACTGAGTCACAAACTAATTCAGCCCAAATCCATTCGTCAGATTAGTTCAAAAGAGTGAGTAATTTGCGCAATCTTGCATGTCTAGTTCTGATTCTAAAAGCTGATAGAAAACACACACACACCATGGTTCCTGAAATATCGTCAAGGAAAACAAGTCTCATATCGGTATATGGTAATCTCTGTTGTCAGAAGGATTTATCAGTAATATTTTACAGTAAAAATGGTCTGATGCCTCTGTATCATGGCTGATATTACTATTGATTCATTCATCACATTGACAATGGAAGGTCACTGCATTGTGAGATTACATGAGATATATTTTACTAAATGTAGTAGGTCATCCATGCATACAGTAAATTACAGTACAGTAAAAAAAGACTCTACAATGTATTTATGCTATATAATGCAGAAATAATGTGCTTTGTGCACAGCCTTTGACTAGCCTGTCTCTTTCTGTCTCTGGCTTCAGATCTGAATGAGTGCGGTCTAAAGCCTCGGCCCTGTGAACATCGCTGTATGAACACATTTGGAAGCTATATGTGCTACTGCTTAAACGGATACATGCTGATGTCTGATGGCTCCTGTACAAGTAAGTGACTGTGCTGCAATATATTTAAATGTGAGTATAATAGAGTAAGTTCTTAAACTTTTGGATCCAAGTTCAATAAGCTATCGTTTTGAAGCTAAATGAGTATCAATATTGCACATTATTGATGTAAATCTTATGTAAATCCACTAAATAATTTAAGTTTGCTTAATCTGGGTATTAATTAGTTGCACAAACTCAAAGTGTCATATTATTTATATGCACCAAAACAAGTGTATACAATGTATTCCATAAAATTGACGATGAACATTGAACATTAATCACCCGAAGGGTGACATAAAAAACTTTACATACAGCTAAACGGCTAATTCAGAATAACAAATATTTGCATGTGCTCATAAGTCGACATGCTTTAACCAAAAGCACAAATGTTTTAAGTGCAATGGATTATGGGTGATCAAACTGAGCATGTTCAGCAGCCCATTGGTTTGATATTGCAAGTTCTTGCTGTTTAATAATTTAAGATGCACATACTAAATGACCTAAAAGTTGACTTTATTTAACATTTTATTCAGGCTAATGTCAGCTTTTGTACATTAGTTAATTCAATCAGCCTTTGAATCTGAGTTTGTCTTGTATTAAAGTGAAGGTCTGTGGATGTTTTGTCGTGTGTCCTGCAGACTCTAGGACGTGTTCTCTGGCTCACTGTCAGTACGGCTGTGGGGAGGTGCAGGGTGAGGTCCGCTGTCTCTGTCCGTCTCCTGGCCTGCAGCTGGGATTTGATGGGAAGACCTGTGAGGGTGAGAACAGCTCAATGACACCCGCTCTTCAGATGAAGCTGTTGCTATAGTAACTGCTCACTCACTGATGAGAGTGATGGAGCTGCTCAGTGCAAGTCAGATTTCGGGTCTGGATTTGCTCTGTGTTTTTTCTTTATCATACCAATAATAACTTGACCTCTACATCTGATTAAACAGAATTTTTTTTTTCTTTCGGAGACCTCAGATTATTTATTTTTTGCTTAAAATAAACCTGATTTTTTTTAAGTGGTCAACCCAGAAATATCAGTGAATTTTAAAATTAGATTTCAATGAAAAACAACAACAACAATAATAATAATAATTTTAAGTAAATTTTTCTGACCCCACTGGTAATTTTTTTTCTTCAAAATTAGTTGAATTTATGCTTAAAATGAGATTATAAAAAAAATCTGCCAATGGGGTCAGAAAAAAATATCTTGGTTTCCCGTTGAATTAAGTTAATTTTTTGCATGCATAAATAAGTAAATAAATAAATAAATACAATTTTCTAGTTGTGCTTTGCTTTAAAATATTTAATTGGTTTGTGTGGGGTTTGTGGTATTTGTGATTGTTATGTATTGGAATTATTTGATAAAAATCCTTGTAATCAAGAGCTAGTGGAAAAATCATGGAAATTCATAAGTCACTGTGGATCAATGAAAGCCGATAATCAAGATGCCTAATCAACTCTTGTTGTTTGCCTCATTTTCTTCTTCAGACATTGATGAATGTGCAACCGGGAAAATCCAGTGTCCGTTTAACCGTCAGTGCACCAACACATTTGGAAGCTACTACTGCAAGTGTCAGACGGGTTATGATCTCAAATACGTCAATGGGAAATATGACTGCGTTGGTAAGAAAGGAACAGTGCAACTTGCTGTTATTATTGACTAAATAATAGAGTGCAGCAGTCGTGTCTTGAAAGTAAAACTTTATTGTAAAGTTGTAAATAAAACAAAGATTATTGTATGTTTTGAAAGAAAATACTATTTCTGTTTTTCTACTTCAAAGTTTCGGGTTTAATTCACTGTTACTTGCTATTTCTTTGTAATCATTTTAAAAATGTACTAGCAATTTATGAGTGAAATTTGTTTCAAAGTTAATCCTGCATAATTTCTGACTTTTTCAGGATATAAACTCAGAACTGCAGAAAAGTCTGAATTGCGACATATAAACTTGCATTTGCGAGAAACAAAATCAGAATTGTTTGTAACTGTGGTGAAAAACAAAACAAAAATTAAAAAAACTGAAATGCAGGATGTAAACTCAGAATTCAGAAAAAAGTCTGAGTTGTGAGAAAAAGTCTGTAGTAAGTAATTATGACTTTTTCTCAGACTTGCTAGAAACATTGTATTGTCATTACTGATTTGATTGTAACAGTGCATCATGGGATGAGTAGTTTAATTCCTCATACAATAACGAAACAGTCTTTTTTCTAATTTTCGAAAATACACCTTTACTTGAAATATTGTGATTCATTTGGAGCCTCTTGCTTTGGTTCATGACTCAGAACCCTTTAATAAATAAAGTTTTACATGCTTGGAGAGAATTATTAGAATACTTACAGAATCAAGGCCGCTGAAACAATGTGCATTCACTCTTATGCTTTATATCTATTAGATATATGCATTGCATATGCAACTGAAAGATGTGAAACAATGATAAGAATGATCCATAATTTGAAATGTGATACTAAAACACTGTATTTTCAGATATAAATGAATGTGTGTCCAACACACATAAGTGCAGTCATCACGCTGAGTGCATCAACACACATGGATCCTACAAGTGTAAATGCAAGCAGGGTTTCCGTGGCAGTGGATTTGATTGTTCAGGTGAGAGACAAAATCAAACATGAAAGCAATGAGTCAGTAAAATTAATTATATGCATAATATACAGTATTATAGATTGGAATGGTTGCTATTGGTTGAAATATACACCGCCAGTGATGAGTTTGGACATACTGACCGAATGTATGTTTCTCGTGATCTTAAAGACCTTAAATTCTTCAATGCTTGAAATTATTTTTGTAGAATATAAATCTAAACTATAATGCATGTGTGAAATTCTTAACAAAACTAAAATGCAACAATGCACCTCAATAAAACTCTGAAATAATAAGATAGATAGATAGTCCTAGGAGTAAGGTTCTGTGTCCAAACTCTTGACTTTTCTACTGTATATTTTGCATATGGATATGCAATTATATTTTGAGTTCATTTGTGTGAGTATCTGTTTGTAATTATCCTTGAAGGGGTGAAATGACAGGAAAGAAAATGCTGTAGGAAGCATCAGCAGCTCCAAAGTGTTTCCTTTAAAGAGCCTCCTGAATTTCACAGCTGTCAGGCAGAGAAAGTCTGCGACTGAAATCCCACCTGTGTAAATATCTGCGTTTGTACCGAACACACTGAAGTGAAGGCCAAAGGAAACGGTTCTTCTGTGCTGTTTATCTGCATAGACTCCAGAGCTGCACTTCTGTAGAAATGAATGTGGATCCACACATAGAGAAACTTTAGGAGAAACATCTAAGGACGTAGGAAAACTTTTCTAAAGGAAAAGTTCACCCAAAAACGATAATTTGCTGAAAATGTGCTCACCCTCAGACCATCCAATATGTGGATGAGTGTGTTTCTTCATCAGATTTGGAGAAATGTAGCACTGCATCAGTGTATCAGCAATGGATGCTCTGCAGTGAATGGGTGCCGTCAGAATGAGAGTCCAAACAGCTGATAAAAACATCACAATAATCCACAAGCACTCCAGTCCATCAGTTAACATCTGGAGAAGACAAAAGCTGAAACTAATCCATCATTAAGATGTTTTTAACTTGAAACCATAACCATAATCCATAATAAATTAATTATATGCATAATATACAGTATTATAGATTGGAATGGTTGCTATTGGTTGAAATATACACCGCCAGTGATGAGTTTGGACATACTGACCGAATGTATGTTTCTCGTGATCTTAAAGACCTTAAATTCTTCAATGCTTGAAATTATTTTTGTAGAATATAAATCTAAAATATAATGCATGTGTGAAATTCTTAACAAAACTACAATGCACCTCAATAAAACGCTGAAATAATAAGATAGATAGATAGTCCTAGGAGTAAGGTTCTGTGTCCAAACTCTTGACTTTTCTACTGTATATTTTGCATATGGATATGCAATTATATTTTGAGTTCATTTGTGTGAGTATCTGTTTGTAATTATCCTTGAAGGGGTGAAATGACAGGAAAGAAAATGCTGTAGGAATCATCAGCAGCTCCAAAGTGTTTCCTTTAAAGAGCCTCCTGAATTTCACAGCTGTCAGGCAGAGAAAGTCTGCGACTGAAATCCCACCTGTGTAAATATCTGCGTTTGTACCGAACACACTGAAGTGAAGGCCAAAGGAAACGGTTCTTCTGTGCTGTTTATCTGCATAGACTCCAGAGCTGCACTTCTGTAGAAATGAATGTGGATCCACACATAGAGAAACTTTAGGAGAAACATCTAAGGACGTAGGAAAACTTTTCTAAAGGAAAAGTTCACCCAAAAACGATAATTTGCTGAAAATGTGCTCACCCTCAGACCATCCAATATGTGGATGAGTGTGTTTCTTCATCAGATTTGGAGAAATGTAGCACTGCATCAGTGTATCAGCAATGGATGCTCTGCAGTGAATGGGTGCCGTCAGAATGAGAGTCCAAACAGCTGATAAAAACATCACAATAATCCACAAGCACTCCAGTCCATCAGTTAACATCTGGAGAAGACAAAAGCTGAAACTAATCCATCATTAAGATGTTTTTAACTTGAAACCATAACCATAATCCATAATAACACTTCCTCCGGTGAAAAAGTGTTCTGGTGTGAATCAGGAGAGAAATCTGCACAGATCAAGCAGCAGTTAAACAGCTCTAAACACATATGTGGCTCGATTTTGATGTGAGAGACAACAGAAGATGCACTTTTTCACCGGAGGAAGTGTTATTATGGATTATGGTTATGGTTTCAAGTTAAAATCATCTTAATGATGGATTTGTTTCCGCTTTTGTCTTCTCCAGATGTTAACTGATGGACTGGAGTGCTGTGGATTA
>NW_015506073.1:446223-451021 GCF_001515645.1 Sinocyclocheilus grahami
TATCAGCAATGGATGCTCTGCAGTGAATGGGTGCCGTCAGAATGAGAGTCCAAAATGAGAGGAAGCGTTATTATGGATTATGGTTATGGTTTCAAGTTAAAAACATCTTAATGATGGATATGTTTCCGCTTTTGTCTTCTCCAGATGTTAACTGATAAACTGGAGTGGTGTGGATTATTGTGATGTTTTTATCAGCTGCGATTTTGATGTGAGAGACAACAGAAGATGCACTTTTTCACCGGAGGAAGTGTTATTATGGATTATGGTTATGGTTTCAAGTTAAAATCATCTTAATGATGGATTTGTTTCCGCTTTTGTCTTCTCCAGATGTTAACTGATAAACTGGAGTGGTGTGGATTATTGTGATGTTTTTATCAGCTGTTTGGACTCTCATTCTGACGGCACCCATTCACTGCAGAGCATCCATTGCTGAGTAAGTGATGGAATGACACATTTCTCCAAATCTGATGAAGAAACAAACTCATCTACATGATGGATGGCCTGAGAGTGAGGACATTTTTATTTTGGGTGAATTGTTTCTTTAAACTGAACTGAGATCTCAGCGAGTCTCCTGAACTTTGACCTCTGAGCAACATCATTTAACTCATGTGAATCGAATCCTTTGTGTTTTTGTAGTCAAGCCTTTTTATCACAGATCCTGGGAAGGTGAGAAAGGAAATGCGCAAGTGTTTCTCAACGGTGAGAAAGTTGAGCGATGCAGAGCAAACGTTCAGTGGCTGTATGTGCAGAAGGACGTTTCCTCTAAGCTCTGATCTTTGATGTGATTTCTGAAAACATTCTTTTGTGGTACAAAACAACAGGCAAACATCAGCATTAAGAGGAAACGTCTGCTTTGGCAACCTATTTAATGCTTTGCAAATGCAACAGGTAACACTTTACAATAAAGTCTCATTTATTAATGCAATAGTTAATGTGATACCTATAGGAGTGGACTATATATATATATATAATGCACTAATGTTAACTAATTTAGTTAACTAATATTGAAACCTTAATGTAAAGTGTTACCATGCAACTGCATTATTGACATTTGCGAATGGCTTCATGCACAACAAATGCACTTTGCATGAAAAAGCCTCATACATATCCATAGATGCAGTTATGGCGTATATAAAGCACATTAAATGATTAATGCAATAATGCTGCGATTGCATGGATCAAATAAACAGACTCCGTATATGCATTTTTGACTTTTAATGGCTTCAAAACATCATTCAACATCAGCATACAAGATTTCATTCCAGGTTTCTCATGCATTTAATTCCATCTTCTGTGTCCTGCAGCTATTCCTGATTTCCCCTCCAAAACTCGCATTTTGGGAGGAAAGTTTGACAACACCATCCCCGAGCCTGTGGTGACCGGATCTCCACGACTCCACCTGCAGCCCTTCGACTACGACGGCGAGGTCTACATCGGCCCTCCGGAGCAGAAACCTGTGTTTCCAGAGGAGGAGAAGTTTTATGAAGAGGAAGAGGAGGAAGTCATAAAGTGACATTTTCATGCCATGGGACCTTTAATATGTCGAATGGATAAGAACATAATTTATACTGAAAAATGAAATTGTTGTTAAAAACCTCATTCTAATTTAATTCCACTCCACCTTAATTCAATTTTAGGAATCTACATCTTTTGATTCAATGTTATTTTATTATCTTTGAAATACTGTTAATATGTGTAGTTTTCCATTTCCTTTTAGATTTCAGTTGAAATTGGGATAATTTTAGCTTTTAGTAATATTTGTTTTTAATGTAATAAAAAAAATAATTTAAATAATTGTATTATTGTTATTTAGCTTAGTTTATTTATTATTTATTTATTTATTTATTTATTTTTCGTACATCAAGTTAAACTAATGAATATGAGAAATGGCAACTAGCTAAAATAAAAAAAGCATTCATTCATTTAATTTAAGTTCAAATGTTTTTTATTTCAAGTGACAAAATGTTTTTATGGGTCTGTTTTTAGTTAACTATATGAAACTTTTAAATTTTACATTCTTATTTTTTTTAAATATGTAATTTTTGAATAATTTGTATTTGCGTTTTAGTTTATTTTAGTACTTTAACCAAATGAAAATAAGAAATTAATTTTCACTTTCCAGCAATGTCTATTTCATTTCAAGTAATTTTCAAGTGATTTCTCTTTCTTTCTTTCTTTCTTTCTTTCTTTCTTTCTTTCTTTCTTTCTTTCTTTCTTTCTTTCTTTCTTTCTTTCTTTCTTTCTTTCTTTCTTTCTTTCTTTCTTTCTTTCTTTCTTTCTTTCTTTCTTTCTTTCTTTCTTTCTTTCTTTCTTTCTTTCTTTCTTTCTTTCTTTCTTTTTTCACTTTTTTATGGTTTTAGTTAACATAATAACCATGTTTTGAATACACAAAAAAAGGTATTTAAAATAAAATAAATTAAATTAAATTAAATTAAATTAAATTAAATTAAATTAAATTAAATTAAATTAAATTAAATTAAATTAAAATTAAATTAAATTAAATTAAATTAAATTTGAATTAAAATAAAATAAAATAAATTATCTATCATGTAGAATTTTATGGGTCAGTCTGTGATTCACATGTCAGAGTTTGCTGGTGAACCTGATCTTCTTCGTTCACATGCATATGAACGGAAGTGAATGAAACACAAGTGTAGTATGACTGTCCCAAAACACTCAGTTTAGTGGCAAAGACAGACTGTTGACTAATGGAGAAACAGCAGTGCTTCTATAGAGTCCAGCTGACAATAGATGAGTGAAGAGCCGAGGCGTAGAGCGATCAATAACGCTGAAGCTCTGTGACCCGCAGGAGAAGAAACACAAACGCCATTGGTTGAAGACGAAGAAAAAAACTTGGGAGGCTATTTACTTTATTTTAAATAAACTGTTTTAAGAATAGGATTTAAAAAAAAATTTGCTATGTTTTTGCTAGTGACAACTAAAACTAAAACTATTAAAAATCTTTTTTTTGTTGTTCTGTGAAATCTGAAATAATAATAATATAAAAAAATCCAAATGTTAAGTAAAAAACTAACTGCAAATAACCGAAATGAAGTTGAAGTACTAAAATGGCTAAAACTAAAAATAAATAAAAAACTAAAGATGCTTTTCCAAAAAACTACTAACCCAAAAAAATGCACAATGTAGTTTTGTTATTGGAAACTAAAACTAAAACTATCAAATCTGAAATAAAATATTAGATGAAAGACCTCAAATCTCATCATCAGATCTCATAATTGCATTTATTTCTGCAGGAATAATAACCATGTTTAACACAATGAAAGGACATGTCTTAGAAACTCTAAACCTCTCGACACGACTCATGTTCGAGATCCGACAAGAGGAGACAAGCCCAAGACACCGGGGAGAAAATTCCCCTCTGCCTTAAGAAACATCTTCCAGCGCTCTTTTCCTAGAGGGAGAAACAGCCGGAAAGGGCTCAAGCCTGTTATTATCTGCGTCAGAACAGCTGTTAGACTGTCTTTCATCAGCAGCACTCTCTCTCATGCTCTCCTAACAACACACGAGAGTCTGAAAGCACAGGCAAGATCCTTCTCTTCTTCAGATATTCACTTTCTAGTGAGGGCTTTCCCTGATTTACCGAGAGAAGCTGAAATACTCTATTTTCAAGAGTTTGTCAGCCAACACAGTAAAAGCTAAATCCGTAGAAAAACAGACCTCTAATTTAAGTAAAATATTGGTAGTACAAAATAAATATTAATTACATCAATATTTAAAATATTACAGTGGCTGACTGAAATAGCAGTATACTCAGAAATGAATAAAATAATCATAAATATTAATACCTTTGTATGTAGTAGTGTACGTAAAAATGACTTCTAATTTAAATAAAATAATACATATTAAATAATAAAATAAATTATTAGTGCAAAATAAATAGATATGTTGGAATTATTGTATACATAAAACATTAAAGCGATTAAATAATTAATAGTACAATATGAAACAAATAAAATAATCTTAAATATTATACACACAGATAATTGGGCAATATTACTTTGCAACTTTTTTCCTTTTTTTTTATGACACAATATATTTTTAAAAATCCATAGGAAAACAGACAGTGAGAATAGTACCTATTAATTTAAGCTTACAGAGATGTTCTTCAACACTAAACACAACACAATGCAATGCACAATTCCTTCATATTAAGTATCAATACTGTACATTATGCCATATTCTTACAGATTTTTTTTTAACAGTGTAGAAAACATGACAAAAATATTAAGAAAATATTAGCATATGCTGACTTTTTTTGAACAAGTTACAAACAAGTTATCGATTGGGTTTTGAAATGTGTCTAATTGTTTGACCCAGATCTTGTTTTGATATTTTTTATGTTCTCCAGCTTATTACAGTATATTTATTAATGGTTTGACTGTTTCTTCAGATCATCTTTGAGGCCGAGCGTGGGAGGTCAGTAAGCGGAGAGATCGGTCTGGATCACGTGCTTCTGATCTCAGGACCCTGTTCGGATGATAAATCCGACATCTTTTAGTGGCGACACAAAGGACTTCGTTTAGTTTGTGACTTTTTTCACCATCTCAGCAACAACAAAAGACTTAGCTGATTTAGCTGTTGCTCAGCTTTCATAATAAGCAGGTACAAACCTGCATGAAAATAAGGAGAATTACATTCATGTAAGTGTTATTGATATTCTGTTTTCTGATTGTAGGTAGATATCAGTCGATATCTGTATGATTATATAAACATTGTAACATTATAATGGCTATACATTTTGCTTTACATTAAAATATTTTAACAGATTTCCCAATTT
>NW_015506073.1:451031-454148 GCF_001515645.1 Sinocyclocheilus grahami
AAGGAGATCCAGGCAGCGCCGCTGAAGGAAAGTAAGTAAACTCTTTCAGATTGCATCCAAAACGCTTTTGTCTTTCCAGCATTCAGATGATTTGAGAAAGTGCTGTATGTGTTTATCTGAGCAGGATTCCTGACGGACTGTGACTTTGATCGCGGTGCGTGTGAATGGGTGCAGGATAATGAAGATGATCTGGACTGGACCATCAAATATCATGAAAACGGTACTAACTCACATGAGCATTAATAATGTGTCCAATGGGAAAATGAACAGAAGTCACATTTTTTTGTGTCAGTTTCGAATCTACTAAAAGCTGAGTCAATGTATGAATAACATTTTCCATATTTCTCAAAACCCATATTAATTGACCTCTAATAAAATAAAATAAGATCAAATAAAATGCAAAAAATAAATATTAAAGTAACTACAATAAAAAAAATGTATATGTAATTACTTAAATATTTTTAGAAATCTAACATTAGTGTCTAAAATAACAATACATTACTCCTAAATAAATAAATAAATCCTATAGCGGCGGCCAAAATTGTTAGAACACTTGGCATATTTCAGTTGTTTTTGTTGAATTGACCATTATAATACCCATAAAACAAACTACTGCCGGAACTAGCTGCGATGGAAGGAATCTGCTGGAATATTAAAAATGATGGACTGGCCCCCTCAAAGTCCGCATCTCAACCCCATCGAGCGAATTTGGGGCGAGTTGGAAAATCAACTGGACAGATCTATTGTAGATTCAGAGGAAAGCCTTTGGCTTGAGCTGCAGAAGGCATGGGATAACATTAGTGTTGAAGTTCTCAGGAAATATATTGACACTATGTCAGAGAGATGGGCTGCTGTCATTGCTGCAAAAGGTGGACATACCAAATATTAAAGTTAAAAGTGGATAGAAACAGTACGACTCACTTCATCTGATATTTGTTGTGCTCAGAGCAACCATCTGCATGTTTCATGAACATTATGAAATGAAATCATGTTTTGGAGGCAAAAAAGGTTAATATTTTCAAAACTGTCAGGTGTTCTAACAATTTTGGCCACCACTGTGTGTGTGTGATATATATATATATATATATATGTATGTGTGTGTGTGTGTGACCCTGCAGCACAAAAGCAGTGTTGAGTCGCTGGGGTATATTTGTAGCAATAGCCAACAATACATTGCACGGGTCAAAATTATTGATTTTTCTTTTATGCCAAAAATCATTAGGATATTAAGTAAAGATCATGTTCCATGAAGATATTTTGTAAATTTCCTATCGTAAATATATCAAAACTTAATGTTTGATTAGTAATATGCATTGCTAAGAACTTCATTTGAACAACTTTAAAGATGATTTTCTCAATATTTAGATTGTTTTGCACGCTCAGATTCCAGATTTTCAAATAGTTGTATCTCGACCAAATATTGTCCGATCCTTACAAACCATGCATCAATGGAGAGCTTATTTATTCAGCTTTCAGATGATGTACAGAAATGTACAAATTTACACTTATGACTGGTTTTGTGGTCCAGGGTCACTCACACACACACACACACATATACATATATACATATAAAGAGAGAGAGAATTTTTTATAAATATTTACAATATTTTTGACAGTATTGCGTAACATTTCCTCCTCTGGTTTGTTATAGTTACACCCCCCCTGCAATATTTATACTGTGTTACGGTCTAAAAACATTCTTTAAAAAATCCCAATAAATTAATTAATCTTGATCGTGGCTCTTTCTCTTTGGTTCTTCAGGAAGGGAATATTACTTGGCTCTCGACGGTCCTGTGGGGAACAGGAAGGAGCAGGCGCGGATGAAGCTGCTGCTGGATGATTACATGCGTCAGAGCAGCTTCTGTCTGAAATTTGATTATCGCATTCAGGGTCAGAACATGAGCGTCTTACGAGTGATGCTGGACAACAGCGCCGTCGCCATCTGGGAGAGAAGAAACCCTCTCAACCGCAGCTGGCGGTCAGAGCAGATCACCATCACCTGGACAGAAAACACTCCGGAGGCCGTGAGTTACAGTTATTCAGCCTGAGTTTTCTAAAAGTTCTTCATATTGAAGGGTGTGATATTTGAGCCACACACTGCAAAAAATAATTTTCTTCCTCAGTATTTATGTCTTGTTTTCCAGTAAAAATATCTAAGCATTCTTAAATCAGGATACATTTAGATTCAAAATGTTTTACTTTAAGTATTGTTTTCTGAATAATCAATCAAAAGTATGCCAGTTTATGCTTAAAATGAACAAATAAGGGAACAAATGCAATAACTAGTCTAATTTTTATAGCAGACAGATTTTTTTCTTGTTTTAAGCATAAATTCACTTAATTTTGATCATTTTAAGTCATTTTGCATCTCACTTTTCTTGTACTAGAAAACATGACAAAAATATTAAGATATATAGGAAAAAATTGAAATGATTGGATGGTAAAAAATGTACTTATTATTTGAACTAGATCTGGTCTCTATATATGTGTGTGTATAAAGTAATAAGTAACATATTTAACGCACAAACACACACACAAACAGTATGTTTTAAGATACGTTTATTTGTAATTATACTGTTATTTTAGTCACATTAGTATTTAAGTTTAAATATGTATTATATATAATCATATTAAAACTACACTCTAAAGAAAAAAAAAATTCTGCCAGGACGTTATTCATTAATTTAACAGAAATTTCCATTAACAAAACATAATGCAGTTCAAAAATCAAAATTTCAAAATTAAAATCAATTATATCAATACTGTACATTATGCCATATTCTTACAGATTTTTTTTTAACAGTGTAGAAAACATGACAAAAATATTAAGAAAATATTAGCATATGCTGACTTTTTTTGAACAAGTTACAAACAAGTTATCGATTGGGTTTTGAAATGTGTCTAATTGTTTGACCCAGATCTTGTTTTGATATTTTTTATGTTCTCCAGCTTATTACAGTATATTTATTAATGGTTTGACTGTTTCTTCAGATCATCTTTGAGGCCGAGCGTGGGAGGTCAGTAAGCGGAGAGATCGGTCTGGATCACGTGCTTCTGATCTCAGGACCCTGTTCGGATGATAAATCCGACATCTTTTAGTGGCGACACAAAGGACTT
>NW_015506074.1:0-8696 GCF_001515645.1 Sinocyclocheilus grahami
TAGCTTTTAGTTTTGGATCTGTTTTTAGTTGTTTTAATGCTACAGTTGATTGCTTCTGTTGTCCTCATTTGTACGTCGCTTTGGATAAAAGTGTCTGCTAAATGACTAAATAAAATAAAAAATAAAAAAATTTATTATTTGTATGCATTTGTCATATTGTGACTCTGGAGCACAAAACCAGTCATAAGGGTCCATTTTTGGAAATTGAGATGTATGCATCATATGAAAGCTGAATAAATACACTTTCCATTGATGTATGGTTTGTTATGATAGGACAATATTTGGCAGAGATACATCTATTTGAAAATCTGGAATCTGAGGGTGCAAAAAAATCTAAATATTGAGAAAATCATCTTTAAAGTTGTTCAAATGAAGTTCTTAGCAATGCATATTACTAATCAAACATTAAGTTTTGATATATTTACGGTAGAAAATTTACAAAATATCTTCATGGAACATGATCTTTACTTAATATCCTAATGATTTTTGAAGAGAAATAAAAGAGAAATGTATAATTGTGACCCATACAATGTATTGTTGGCTATTGCTACAAATATCCCCCAGCGACTTAACACTGCTTTTGTGCTCCAGGGACACATACACGCTTAAAGCCACTTATTCAAGGTACATTTGCATAAAAGAGAAATGTATAATTGTGACCCATACAATGTATTGTTGGCTATTGCTACAAATATCCCCCAGCGACTCAACACTGCTTTTGTGCTCCAGGGACACATACACGCTTAAAGCCACTTATTCAAGGTACATTTGATTAGTTCATGCATTCTCTGGATAATAAACCACAGAAATGCAGTTATAAAATACCATCGGGATGATGGGGTTAATTTAGTCTCTAGATCTTTCGCTTCCCGTCACTGGTTTATTTTCAGGCGTCGTCGTGTCTCTGGCCTCTGTCATTTATTCAGTGCTGTCAGCTCTCATCTCTGACCTACAGATGGGGCTTTTTAAGGAAAATGAAACTTCTACTTCCTGTTTGCAGTGTACTGCTTTCTGATTGGCTGGTTTTAGGGATGGGGCGGGCCCAGAGCCTTTCTCTGCACGTCCTTATATGGTCATGAGTTTGAGACTGCTGATTCTCACTCGAGATCACATGATCAGCTCACTCACTAACAACGTGTTTGAAATGCCTTTAAAAGACCCTCACACATATTTAGCTACAGTAACTACTATCAAAAATGAGACATTTTATAGTAAATGACCTTAATTACTATAGTAACTAAAAAAAAAAGTAGATATTTTATAGTAAATGAGACATTTTAATGCTACAAAAGAGTTATATTTCAAATAAATACTCATTTAAAGACCCTGACAACTATTTACCATGGTTTCCACCAAAATACCACATTAATTACTATCCAAAAGACAATTCACAACTCAATCTAAGCATTACATTACATACACATTATAGTTTGAATAAATCTGTCATGAATACAATTGTTTATCACAGCCACACATTTCAATTATTAAAAAAGGCTGATGTTAAATCTGTCATGTGTAATTTGAATGTTTGTATAAAACTTAAATTTTATGCAAGTTTAAATTTGATTAATATATTGGTTAAATAAACTATTTTGGGTTTTGAAATTTTGGCACAAAATATCAGGAAACGGTGTTTTCAGTGTGTTTAGCTGCAGCAAGTGTCTTAAGAGGTGTCGAAGCAGCTCTTCATCACTGGTGGTCTGGTGTATCATTTATTGATTATAAGAGTGGTCTCTCTTTCAGATGAATGCAGTTAATGCAGCTGTTCTGACCTACACAGCCGTATCTCAGTTCCTGTGTGTGTGTGTGTGTGTGTGTGTGAGTGTGTGTGTGTGTGTGTGTGTGCGCGTGAGAGTGTGGGTGTGTGAGTGTGCGTGAGAGTGTGTGTGTGTGTGTGTTAGTGCGTGTGTGAGTGTGAGAGTGTGTGTGAGAGTGCGTGTGTGAGTGTGAGAGTGCGTGTGTGAGTGTGAGAGTGCGTGTGTGAGTGCGTGTGTGTGTGTGAGAGTGCGTGAGTGTGTGTGTGTGTGTGAGAGTGTGTGTGTGAGAGTGTGTGTGTGTGTGTGTGTGTGGGTGTGTGTGTGTGTGTGTGTGTGTGTGTGAGAGAGTGTGTGAGAGTGTGTGTGTGTACCTCACTGAGCTTGATCTGTCGTAGTTCCTCCTCAGCGGCCGTCAGTGGCAGAGGAGCTGATTGAGCCGTGATGTGCTTCTTATATCCGCTGAGAGAAACTTCATCCTGCCACAGACAGACACATGATTACACGGTGATGTTCTTAAAACCTTAGGTGTATGTGATATGTGTGTGTATACAGAGAGAGAGAGAGAGAGAGAGAGAGAGAGAGAGAGAGAGAGAGAGAGAGAGAGAGAGAGAGAGAGAGAGCAAAAAGACTCATGGCTGTATTAGATCAAAAGGGTGCTTCTACTAAATACTGAGCAAAGGGTCTGAATACTTAGGACCATGTGATATTTCAGTTTTTCTTTTTTGATAAATCTGCAAAAATGTCAACAATTCTGTGTTTTTCTGTCAATATGGGGTGCTGTGTGTACATTAATGAGGACAAAAAATTTACTTAAATGATTTTAGCAAATGGCTGCAATATAACAAAGAGTGAAAAATTTAAGGGGGTCTGAATACTTTCCATACCCACTGTATGTGTGTGTATACAGAGAGAGAGAGAAAGAGAGATTTGTTCAAAGTTCTAGGGTCAGTAATATTCATCATGGACGCATTAAATTGTTCAAAAGTGCCAGTAAAGACATTTATAGCGTTACAAAAGATTTCCATTTCAAATAAACGCTGTTCTTTTGAACTTTCTGATGCTGAAAATACAGCTTTGATCACAGAAATAAATTACAGTTTAACAGATATTCACACAGAAAACAGCTGTTTTACATTGTAATAATATATTAAATTTTTCAACAAACAAATGCAGCCTTAATAAGCAGAAGAGACTTCTCTCAAAAGCATTCAACCATGTTATGGACCGCACGCTTTTGACTGGTACTTTTAAACTAAATTGCTTTTTGATTTTAAGGAAGTCTTCAGTTCACATCGGCATTGAACAAAACGAACCTTGACGGTGCCGAACATCTCATCTTTAATGTGTCCGAGGCCGAACTCCTTCCTGAGCGTGGCTCTGGTGGCGGCGTACAGCATCTTGTGGCGCACCTGTCAGAAAGAGCGACGGCAGATCGTGAGTTTCACAAGAAAAGCAGCTCAAGCGCAAAACACACGAGAGCAGCACACAAACACACATGGCTATAATCAACTTAGAAAAGAGATTCAAGTGATCAAGAGTCAGTCTCAACCGTCAAATACGGGTTTTTCTCTCAAAAATGTTCACAATTTTTTGATGTTGATGTTTGATGTTCACAGTTTGTTTTGTAAACGCATAAAACAAGTGTGCCTCTGCTAAATGAATGAAAAGTAATGTAAAGGTAAAAAGAACAAAGTCAGACCCCTTTAAGTGACTAAAAATGTGTGGAAAAGAAACCATGTGTCTCTACACTCGCATTGTCTAACGTCCTAAGAGTGGGTTCAGATGTCATTGTGGTCAGACCAATATTTTACTTTTTGATGTTGATGTTTGATGTTCACAGTTTGTTTTGTAAGTCGCTTTTGGATACAAGCATCTGCTAAATGAATGAAAAGTAATGTAAAGGTAAAAAGAACAAAGTCAGACCCCTTTAAGTGACTAAAAATGTGTGGAAAAGAAACCATGTGTCTCTACACTCGCATTGTCTAACGTCCTAAGAGTGGGTTCAGATGTCATTGTGGTCAAAGACCAATATTTTACTAATTATTATTAATGATCAAATATTGTTATTAATTATACATATATCGATTTAGGTGTTAATTATTTATTTATCAATTATTTATTATAAATCATGAATACTAAAATATATTTTCTAAATAACATTTTACATATAATCTTACTTTATTAAATAAATATATATTATTTATTAATATTTATACATTTCTAATAATAATTATTATTATTAATAAAATAATGTTATTATTTATACATATTAATTTAGTTTGTAATAATTTAATAATTATTAGTTTATATTTATAAATCCTAAAATATTGTATAAGTAATATTTTTATATTATTGTAATACACACATATATATATTATTTGGTAAATATATTTAATTTCATAATATTTAAATTATCTCATATCATTATTAGTAATATTATTATTTATAAAATGATGCTATTAAGCAAGCATTTCCATTTTTAGTAATTATCAGCTATTTATTAATGATTATTTTTTATGTTATAAATCATAACATATATTTATAAATTATATTTTAGACATTATTTTATTTAATAATATCTATACATTAAATTATTTTCTTTCTTACAGTAATAATAATATATAAAAGTACTAAGAGAAGTCTAACAGAGCTGAAAGGATCAGTAACAGGGTAAGACAACACACACACACACAGACACACACACACACACACACACACACACACACACACACACACACACACACACACACCCACACACACAAACCCACAACATAATATATCAAAACATTATTTATGCATTCGTAACCTCAGGTTAAATGCATTCATGTCCTGCATTAAACGGTAGTGTGTAAACACATCTAAACGCCACTTCAGACGCAGCTTCTGCGAAGATTAATTGCTTGGTAACCCAAATGCCTTATTCTAATTCACTGATTAAATGTAAGAATTTGACGGTACAAAATGCCCATAAAAGGTCAAAATCAATTTAAACTTAAGGAAAAGTTTAATTTCTATCACTGATGTGAACCGAGCACCACACAGAATATGCAGAATATCAAAAACTCCGCACAATAACACACTCGGCAATCTATCGTTTAGTTATCGCTATCGAAAGATCCCCAGCAAACATTGAGATGTCATTTTTTGATCTAGAGGACGATCCTGACTGGTGTCTTACAGGTGAGTGGTCAGGTGACCAGGCGATGAAGATCCACTCGTGTCCCAGGCTGTTGGTGGAGTCCAGGCGGTACAGGACATAACAGGGCAGCTCTTTATCCAGCGCAGGAAGCACGAGAGCATCATAGTCTTCCTCCCAGCTGCGAGCGGCCGCTTTGGTGAAGCCTAAAACCAGCTCCTCTGAAACCACATCCACCCCGATCACTCATTCTGTGTGTCATGCACGTCTGGGCCCGCATTCACAAAACATTTCATCTCACCACTAAGAGTGCTCCTAGACACCAGCTAAGAGTTTTCTCTCGAAACCTATTCGCAAAGCTGCTGAGACAAACGTGTACTAAGCAACAGAGAGCTCAGAGTAAGGGGGCGGGGTTAACCTCGTTGCTATGGAGGATGTCAGCGTGCTTATTAACTATGCACACAGTGATTGGCTGATAGTCTCTGTCGGAGATTTATTCATAGAAATATTGTAGAGTGCGATATTATGTTGCCTAAGAGTCACTAATTAAACAAGTACGTGTTCGGCTAATCGTCAGCCTCTTGCATGTGAGCTTCTCGTAAACAATTAGTGATTATTAGTGCTGCCAAATGATATCAAAATGGTATCAAAAAGTAGCCTTCCCATTACGAGGTAATATTTGACTCCTCTAACTTTAAAAAAATTCTATTTTATAAGCTTTTTAAAAATTGTAATTAAAATGACAGAATAAGAGTAGAATAAGAAACAAGTTAAAAATCAAATGAAATCAGTATCAACAAAATAAATTTGTAGAGGTGGCACAGAAGAACGCAAAAGTGGCCTGGTGTACTTTCAGACATTTAATGAGGCTCAGAAGTGGAATGCGTGCAAGTACCGTATTGTCCCGAATAGAAGACCATGTTTTTTTCTTGGAAATACATCTGAAAAAACGTGGTCGTCTTGTATTCAGGGTTTGGCATGTCAATAATACACCCACAACAATAGGTGGCGCCAAATACGCATAAAACGAGTGTGCCATGAAATACGTAATGTAATGCGTGTTGTAAAGATCACGAGTAAAAACAAAAGAAAAAGAAAAGCTTACAGCTGCGTGAGTCGTGACTGTCACGTTAGCCTGATGCGACCAAACTCACTTACGTAGAACGTAAGACGGTACCCAGATTTGAAGACTACAGTAAGATTTAACTTCTACTGTTAATAAGATTGTGGTAGGCTACTATTAGATGGATAGCCTGAATGTCCTAATTCAGATGCGCTACCTGTTTTTTAATTTTTTTTATGGTATATCAAAAAGTGTATATTTTTTAAATGTGATTGTTGGTACAAGACCAGTTTATATTCTCCAGTTCTGCTGCGTTCAAGAAACAAACAGTGATCTGCAGGAGCTTTAAGATCTAGCTAGGGGTGTGCGATATATATCGTCATCGTTGTTTTAACCATGTGTGATTTGACATAATCGAGTATTTTGCAAAAAACACAAAAACAGTGCGAGCGTGTTCTTTCACTGCATGATTCAGTCTATTAAAATACATTGAGAAAACTCAAAAAATGTATACATTTATATAATTTCATATAGTTAATATCACACGAAGAGTGACGTTGTATGTGATATTGATTTTATGCAACAAGTTAATATTAAGAGACTTAAGTTTTAGACACTATATTGTCTGTTTTTGCGCCGAAAATAATTAATCGCCAACAGAAATAATTCCAAACCCAGCCACAGCGCTGTTTTGCGTCTCTGAGCAACGTGACGGTGATTCGTTCCTGAATGATTCACTCGTTTAAATGATTCGGTTCAATCGCAATGACTCACTTATTAACAGTGACTCGCTGCCACCTGCTGGCGGTTTTAATTTCACGTTTAAAGTTTATTTTAATTATTTAAATAATTTTGAATAACGGCATGCAACGTTTTATGTTTGTTTAATATATCAAAACATTATTTATGCATTCGTAACCTCAGGTTAAATGCATTCATGTCCTGCATTAAACGGTAGTGTGTAAACACATCTAAACGCCACTTCAGACGCAGCTTCTGCGAAGATTAATTGCTTGGTAACCCAAATGCCTTATTCTAATTCACTGATTAAATGTAAGAATTTGACGGTACAAAATGCCCATAAAAGGTCAAAATCAATTTAAACTTAAGGAAAAGTTTAATTTCTATCACTGATGTGAACCGAGCACCACACAGAATATGCAGAATATCAAAAACTCCGCACAATAACACACTCGGCAATCTATCGTTTAGTTATCGCTATCGAAAGATCCCCAGCAAACATTGAGATGTCATTTTTTGATCTAGAGGACGATCCTGACTGGTGTCTTACAGGTGAGTGGTCAGGTGACCAGGCGATGAAGATCCACTCGTGTCCCAGGCTGTTGGTGGAGTCCAGGCGGTACAGGACATAACAGGGCAGCTCTTTATCCAGCGCAGGAAGCACGAGAGCATCATAGTCTTCCTCCCAGCTGCGAGCGGCCGCTTTGGTGAAGCCTAAAACCAGCTCCTCTGAAACCACATCCACCCCGATCACTCATTCTGTGTGTCATGCACGTCTGGGCCCGCATTCACAAAACATTTCATCTCACCACTAAGAGTGCTCCTAGCCACCAGCTAAGAGTTTTCTCTCGAAACCTATTCGCAAAGCTGCTGAGACAAACGTGTACTAAGCAACAGAGAGCTCAGAGTAAGGGGGCGGGGTTAACCTCGTTGCTATGGAGGATGTCAGCGTGCTTATTAACTATGCACACAGTGATTGGCTGATAGTCTCTGTCGGAGATTTATTCATAGAAATATTGTAGAGTGCGATATTATGTTGCCTAAGAGTCACTAATTAAACAAGTACGTGTTCGGCTAATCGTCAGCCTCTTGCATGTGAGCTTCTCGTAAACAATTAGTGATTATTAGTGCTGCCAAATGATATCAAAATGGTATCAAAAAGTAGCCTTCCCATTACGAGGTAATATTTGACTCCTCTAACTTTAAAAAAATTCTATTTTATAAGCTTTTTAAAAATTGTAATTAAAATGACAGAATAAGAGTAGAATAAGAAACAAGTTAAAAATCAAATGAAATCAGTATCAACAAAATAAATTTGTAGAGGTGGCACAGAAGAACGCAAAAGTGGCCTGGTGTACTTTCAGACATTTAATGAGGCTCAGAAGTGGAATGCGTGCAAGTACCGTATTGTCCCGAATAGAAGACCATGTTTTTTTCTTGGAAATACATCTGAAAAAACGTGGTCGTCTTGTATTCAGGGTTTGGCATGTCAATAATACACCCACAACAATAGGTGGCGCCAAATACGCATAAAACAAGTGTGCCATGAAATACGTAACGTAATGCGTGTTGTAAAGATCACGAGTAAAAACAAAAGAAAAAGAAAAGCTTACAGCTGCGTGAGTCGTGACTGTCACGTTAGCCTGATGCGACCAAACTCACTTACGTAGAACGTAAGACGGTACCCAGATTTGAAGACTACAGTAAGATTTAACTTCTACTGTTAATAAGATTGTGGTAGGCTACTATTAGATGGATAGCCTGAATGTCCTAATTCAGATGCGCTACCTGTTTTTTAATTTTTTTTATGGTATATCAAAAAGTGCATATTTTTTAAATGTGATTGTTGGTACAGTTTACCAGTTTTTACCATACTTTCAAAACAAAAATTAAAATAGGAAAAATATACAATATGAAAATAATTGAAGACAAAATGTGTTTTACTGAGAAAAAACAAGATTTGGTTTTTAAAAAGCCTTTTTCCAAAAGGTACATCTGG
>NW_015506074.1:8826-9852 GCF_001515645.1 Sinocyclocheilus grahami
ATGAATCACTGACTCACTAGATTCGTTCAAAAAACCCCGTTCATTCGAGACACCGCATCTCCGTTCATGCGCAGCGGCTCCGCTGTATCTTTGTTTTAAACTATTTTCGACTGAATCACTGACTCACTAGATTCGTTCAAAAAACCCCGTTCATTCGAGACACCGCATCTCCGTTCATGCGCAGCGGCTCCGCTGTGTCTTTGTTTTAAACTATTTTCGACGACGAAATAGAGCAAAATCAGACAATAGTGTTATAGTCAGTCAATGTAAGTCACTCAATATTAACTTTGTGTCTATTGAGTTGTATAGTTCATCTCGATCTCACATTTATAATCAACGAAGCGCTCTCTACACTGCGTGATGAATCTCTTAGTTACACCCCGTCTACACTTTGCTTATGAAAGGCTTCGTGAGATACGTCTGTGATGCATTACTCGACGCTGCAAACACACGTAGAAAGCTTTGAAGCTCCCCGGAGCGCAATCACAAGTATGATGAAGATCGGGTTCAGTCGCAAATGCAACTGAAATAGTCGCACCGTCGAGCCCTGTTAATACTCCTAACCGTCCACAGATTTAGGAGCTAGTTTTAGCGCGAAAACACTTTGTGAAATACTCTTAGAGCTAAACCACGAGTCCTAAATCTAGGAGATTTTCTCCTAAATCGACGAGTTGTGAGCTACTTTCAGCTTTAAGCTGTTTTGTGAATACGGGCCTGATTTGTTGTGTTTGTAAATGATCGTGCGTGCGGTTTTTACCGTTTTCGATCACGATCTTCATGAGTCTGTACTCTCCGTTCCTGGCGTTACCAAAAACATCCTTCACCTCCTCAGCAGCTGGAAGACAAACCAACAAACAAACGTGTGAAGACAAGCAGATATAACACCATAATCAGGCTAATCCAGGTGTAAACTAAGCAAGTAAGACTCTTACTGTGTTTCTGGTGACACACACACACACACACACACACTCTCTCTCTCTCTCACACACACACACACACACACACACTCTCTCACTCACACACACA
>NW_015506074.1:14345-14955 GCF_001515645.1 Sinocyclocheilus grahami
ACACACACACACACACAGAGAGAGAGAGAGGGAGAGGGAGAGGGATACAGGTCCGTCTCCATGTTGCGCTCTGTGTTTTGTTTCTGGACGCGTGGAATCAGACGCATTCAATGAGCGACGCGCCGCGGATCATCACTGAATGCAAACGCTGACGCGGCGATGGGCTCAGAATCTCTCCACGACTGTCTGCGTAAGAGACGCTTCACATCTGTTATCCGTGTGTGTGTGTGTGTGTGTGTGTGTGTGTGTGTGTGTGGAACATGCTGGAATAGCGCGCTCTGATCCGGACGCACGAGGCGTTTAAACAGTTTCTAATTTCCGATCATCAGCAAACATCGGCTGACTCGCTGACTGATTCATTCATCGCGTGCGTTACATGCGTGCGTCATGTGGTGATCTCGTGCGTGCTTATGTGTTGCTGGGATTGATTATTTTGACATGTGATCGTTAAAGGGAAGAGTTTCAGTGTGGAAGCCATGGATGTAAACACGATAGCTAGATAGATAGATAGATAGATAGATAGATAGATAGATAGACAGATAGATAGATAGAAAGACAGACAGATAGATAGATAGATAGATAGATAGATAGATAGATAGATAGATAGATA
>NW_015506074.1:20535-24777 GCF_001515645.1 Sinocyclocheilus grahami
ACTCTCACACACACACACACACACACACACACACTCACACACACGGGTTAAATGGGTCCAGCAGCACATGGTTTCTGAGCAGTGGGTTATTCCAGAACGCTTGCGTCATCACACATGCTCATGTCAGATATTTCGGGCCGTTGCTGTCAACATTAGTGTGTTTGTGTGACATGCCTGTCTTTACCAGATCTGGTCCAGATTTAATGAACTCCTGGTTTCTATCATTCCAGACTATTTTCATTTGAATCAGATGCAGGTCATATTTCACAACACGATCAAAAGAAAGAACTGCAGAAATGTTAATGCTCCTAAAAATACACTGTAGAAAAATAACAGGAAAGGTACTGATGATTTTATGGATATTTACAACCAATGCAATGCACAATTCCAAATATGCATAAGTCAGATAAAACACTTGAAATCAATTCCTTTTTAAAAATCAATTCTATAATAACACAATGCATCGGGCCCTGTTTTTGCTGAGTTTTCTTAGTGTGTAGACTTTGTGCTTTGTGACCTGAATATTTTTTAATAAGAAATATCAGGTTTTAATTTCATCATTTCTATTTTCACTTTAAATTTAGTTAAGTAATTTTGTTGTGTGTGTTTATTTTGTATAAGTTTTAAATGCCTACTTTATTTATTCATTTATTGATATTTGGAAATACATGAAAATTAGAAATATTGCTTTGGCAACTAGACAAAATAAAATAGTTTTTTTCTAATTATATATATATATATAAATTTTTTGTTTTGTTTTGTATGGATGCCTGTTTCTGGCACTAAATAATAATAAAAAAGTCAGAATTGTGAGATAAACAGTTGCAATTACCTTTTTTTATTTCTAGTGGAAACTGGTGTCCATAATTCTGCTTATTTTTTTATTATTATGTTTTTTTAATGTTATGGTTTCAGTTTTAGTTAACTGTAATAATTCTCTAAATTCTTACTTCATCCAAAAATTAAGATTCAGTCCCCTGAACTTCCTTCTGAGGAGCACAAAATAAGACGATTCACCAAATGTTCACGCTGCTCTTTAACATACACTGAAAACGAACAGTGAGCAGGACAAATACACTGTAAAAAGTACCATAAAGTGTCTCTTTTCTTGTCTTCCACTGCAAAAAGAATGTCCTACGGGTTTGGAGGAACATGAGGGCGAGTGACTAGTGATTGATCAAGCCATGAATGGTTTAAACGTCTCTGTGCTGTGTTTCAGGCGGACGGTGTCTGGGTGTCCTCCGACGGATGGAGGTCAGCGGCCGCTTCCGCTATTACTTCCAGCACCCCTGGTCTCGTCTGGTGGTGGCCTACCTGGTCACCTTCTTCAACTTCCTGATCTTCGCCGAGGACCCGGTGTCGCACAGCCAGACGCAAGCGCACATGATCGTGGTGGGAAACTGCTTCTCGTTCGTGGTGAATAAATATCCCGGAGGAGGATGGGACGTCCTCAAGGTCCTGATGTGGATCCTCGCCATCATCACGGGCCTCATCGCCGGGAAGTTCCTGTTCCATCGGCGCTTGTTCGGTACGTCCGCGATTTTATTTGGATTATTTATTTATTCTTCTCCTCGTCTAGGGGCTCAGATCGATTATTTAATCTCAGACGAAGGGCAGATCATTAAGATAAGGTTTGCAGCACAAGACGTTTCTGACTTGTGTGTCTAGTAAACTAGTATAGTATCCAACTTGATGTTTTATGATTTTATGGTCCCATAAGTCTAATGTAACGTATTGTTTTAAAATAGATATATTAGTTGAGTTATTACAGGCCACTTATATATTTATATAAATATTTAATATTATCGCACAAATATGATCGTGGTTTTGCACAGCTCGTCAGTGAACAACGGCTCTGTGTAGTTAATGCTGCTCCATGTGAAAGCACGCACGTGATGGAGATTTACCGCTGATTACAGAACTGGCTTTACTGATAAGATGCGCGTTAAATATCGCATGCGATTTATCGTGCAGCCCTACTTTTAATATATATATATATATATAGGGGTGCATAGAGTTCTTAGGATACCAGCACCAGTAACAGCTTTTGTACCTTTTTTTCTGAGAGTGTAGCAATTGTATTTAGGCTTCAACATTTATAAAAGTTGTGTTCATTTTTGAAGATTATAATGATGAATAAAACCTGAAAGAATCAGAAACTTTTGTTGGTCACAGACCTTATTTTCTGCAATAATCCAAAAGGCAATGGCAAAATTCTATTGGGTTTTATTGAGGTAACCAGGGTGATGCTAACTTCCGAGTTGGCAAAAATATGTAATTTCTGCTGCACTCTATGTTTTATTTAGAAATATTTTGCTCCCTTTCCGTAGCTCTCCGTTAGTTTGACACACATGCGTTCATTCGGACTCATGCTCGCTTGGTTAAATCTGTGAAGTTTGCTGTCATTTCTAACATTTACATACCTAACTTACCTATATGGAAATGCCTGCTGTATGCATTGGACAGCACACGCATCTGTCAAAGCACCTAAAAGGGCAAGCCATATTACTTTACACTTCTGTCAGGACCACTATCGTCAGAATGATAGATACTTAGCATAAAGTTTGGTTTGGCGGTATGGTTCTGTTCTGGGCAAAAAACCTCCCTGCCCATCCATGCAGCCTGTCATGAATGAGCAGGGAGAGCAGCAATAATAACCCCCCTAGGGTTAACAGAACAGAACAATGCAGATATCATTAATGTACTCAATGATATTTAAGTGTAACACTTTATTCAAGATAAAGGAGTCTGATTAGCAAGGAATATCAGAAAGCTAAGTCCTGACTGTGGCGAAAGGTGGAGCTGGGGATGGAGGAGGGTAATTTCTCCGAAGCAAGCTAAAAAGCTGCTGAATAATACTGAATACAGCTTATATAGGAATGCCGCGATAGGTGTCGTATTCCTATAGGTAGATGTGATCAGCTGAGAATCAGCTGATGCAAGCTTGACTCACGTGACCTGCCAGAACTAACGCTAAAGCTTAATTTATCGTTATTGGTGTGATCGCTAATATAGTTATCGTTATTGATAGTTATCATTATTGGTGTGATCGCTAATATAGTTATCGTTATTGGTGTGAACGCGAATATATTTTTTGTTTTTGTTGTGTGAACGCTAATATAGTTATCGTTATTGGTGTGATCGCTAATATAGTTATCACTATTGGTGTGAACACTAATATAGTTATCGTTATTGATAGTTATCGTTATTGATAGTTATCGTTATTGGTGTGAACGCGAATATATTTTTTGTTTTTGTTGTGAACTCTAATATAGTTATCACTATTGTTGTGAACGGTAATATAGTTACCGTTATTGGTGGGAACCCTAATATAGTTATCGTTATTGGTATGAATGTTAATATAGTTATCGTTATTGGTATGAATGTTAATATAGTTACCGTTATTGGTATGAATGTTAATATAGTTATCGTTATTGGTGTGAATGTTAGTGAAAGTTATCATTTTTGATGTGAACACTAATATAGTTATTGTTGTAGTTATCATTATTGTTGTGAACGGTAATATAGTTACCGTTATTGGTGTGAACCCTAATATAGTTATCGTTATTGGTATGAATGTTAATATAGTTATCGTTATTGGTATGAATGTTAATATAGTTACTGTTATTGGTATGAATGTTAATATAGTTATCGTTATTGGTATGAATGTTAATATAGTTACCGTTATTGGTATGAATGTTAATACAGTTATTGTTATTGGTGTGAATGTTAGTAAAGTTTTCATTTTTATGTGAACACTAATATAGTTATTGTTGTAGTTATCATTATTGTTGTGATCGCTAATATAGTTATCGTTATTAGTGTGAACGCTAATATAGTTATCGTTATTGGTGTGATCGCTAATATAGTTATCGTTATTGATAGTTATCGTTATTGGTGTGATCGCTAATATAGTTATCGTTATTGGTGTGAACGCGAATATATTTTATGTTTTTGTTGTGAACGCTAATATAGTTATCGTTATTGGTGTGAACGCGAATATATTTTTTGTTTTTGTTGTGAACGTTAATATAGTTATCGTTATTGGTGTGATTGTTAGTGAAAGTTATCATTTTTGATGTGAACACTAATATAGTTATTGTTGTAGTTATCATTATTGTTGTGAACGGTAATATAGTTACCGTTATTGGTGTGAACCCTAATATAGTTATCGTTATTGGTATGAATGTTAATATAGTTACCGTTATTGGTATGAATGTTAATATAGTTATCGTTATTGGT
>NW_015506074.1:25509-45509 GCF_001515645.1 Sinocyclocheilus grahami
TGGTGTGAATGCTAATATAGTTATCGTTATTGGTGTGAAAGCTAATATAGTCATTGTTATAGTTATCGTTATTGGTATGAACGCTAATATAATTTTTGTTATTAGTGTGAACACTAATATAGTAGTTATTTTTGATGTAAACGCTAATATAGTTATCGTTATTGTGTGAACGGTAATATAGTTACCGTTATTGGTGTGAACGGTAATATAGTTATCGTTATTGGTGTGAATGCTAATATAGTTATCGTTATTGGTGTGAACGCTAATATAGTTATCATTATGGTGTGAACGCTAATATAGTTATCGTTATTGGTGTGAAAGCTAATATAGTCATTGTTATAGTTATCGTTATGGTGTGAACGCTAATATAATTTTTGTTATTGGTGTGAATGCTAATATAGTTATCATTTTTGGTGTAAAAGCTAATATAGTTATCATTTTTGGTGTAAAAGCTAATATAGTTATCGTTATTGGTGTGAACGGGGCTTAATGCTACTACGTCAGCGCAGGTTGAGTGTATGTGGTCTGGTCCGTGTTCTGCTGATGCAGGTGTGTTGATCTGGTTTGTGGTCAGTAGCTTGGTCTGTCAGATGCTCTGGATCTTCTGATTCTCTGTGGATCTGTGATGCTGACGGGTTCTGTTGGGTCAGAGCTTCTGTCGGCTCTCTGCTTCCAGCTGGAGGAAACGCATCTGGATCCTGTCATGGAGTATTACAGCACGAGTGTGCTTTATAACCTGTGTGTGTGATAAATGATGCATCTCATGCTCAGTCTGAACATGAATGTCATTAATAATAAACATCCAGACGTTAGATAAACAATGGCTGTCAGAAGGCCTGAGTTTTTGTGCATTTTAGACCTCTTTTACTTTTTAAATTCTTGTTAGCATCAGGGTTATTATCGTTAACTAATTTTTTTCTCTCCTTGAAATAGAATAAATGTTAACTGAAATAAAATTTAATTTAATTAAAAAAAAGTTGCCAAGCAAAAGTTCTCATGTTTTTTTTTTAAGTTGAAGTAGTTAAAATAACTCAAACTTGATAAAAACGACATATAGACATATTTTAGAACTAATAAAATGAAAATAACACAGCAAAATTACTAAAACTTTAACTACAACTAAAATAAAAAAACACATATAACTGAAATCAAATCTAATTTACCTGCATATATATGTGCACAGTGTGTTTGCATATTAGTGCATATAATTATGAAATATAATTAATTATTCTAGTCATTTAATGAAAAACATGATTATATTTAACAAGTGCCACCTACATTGTTCACATTTTTAAAAGATTTTTATTTTTTGTTTGTAAAATTAATAATTTTATTTAGGAGGTATGTATCAGTGTTCTTTTAGCATAATTTTTTGTTAATAGTTTGAATTAGTTCTTATTTTTATATTTGTTTTAATTTTAATTTTAAATATGTACATAATAAATACATATAATATTAATAATATTTTTCATAGTTGCTTTGTTTTTAATTATTTTTTTAAGTACATCAAATTAAAGTAAATGAAAATCAGAAATGTTGCACTGGCAACTAGTTGAAATAGTTACTTTGAATATTTTTTATTTGATTTATAGCCTGTATTTTATTTTATTTCAAGTTTTATGTTTTTAGTTTAACTACAATGACCCTGATATGCATTAAATTTATCAAAATTGACAGTAAAGATATTTATAATGTTACAAAATATTTCTATTTCAAGTAAACACTAGAGCAATGGAATTAAAATATATTAAATGGAAATAATTCAAATATTAAATTCAAATATAATATTCAAATATATTCAAATTTAAAACAAAATTGCAATAATATTTCACAGTATTAAGAGCAGGAGACATTTCTTTCAGAAACATTAAAAAATGTTACAACCCTAAATTGACAATGAACAATGATTCAGAATCAAAACTGAATCAAATGAACCTGATGCTTGTTGACAGTGTGTGATAAATGTTGTTCCACGAGGCTTTAACGAGCATAGACATCAAATTAAACCTCTTTATATAAACCTGCACTATATAACAAACCGAATCTCATTTGAGAGGACGATGTTCAGGTGTTTGTAGACATCAGTAGATGGTAGCATTGAGTCAGTGAACAGATCTGATGCTCTGAAATCAGTGAAGCTCTGGTTTAGTTCTGCATATTGATCTTGCATGTGATCGTAGTGTCTAAAGAAACTGCACAGTAACATTTATGTAAAACACCAACCCCAAAAGTGTTTGTTCTTACACTTCTGTGAATGTCAAAATATAACAGCAAGTGTCAGAAAGATGCATAACCACACTTTGTGATCAAAACCTTGAAAGTTTGCTGAATCAGTAGTTTGTCTGTAGTTTGTACATGAACTACTACAGTTTTATTCATCTACTAAAAATCACCAAAATTTCACCAGAAGATGCTGTAGCATTTGAAGCTCTTGATCACATTTACACTATTAGAAGAGTGACTCAAGTGCACAAATACATATTTGAGGCGATTTAAGAAGAAGAATTGGGAAAATGTCTCTTGAGCTTTGGATATTAATGTCCTTCATTCATCATGAAGCAAATATGTGAAACATAGTGCAGGAATCTGACCTGCTGAGTAAAGGCTCGGCTGCACATGTGTCTTCAAGGACTTTATAAGTGACATTTTAGAGGGATATTCTCTGCATTGATTGTGATTGTGGTAGTATTTGCATAAACTACCGATCAAAGGTTCGGAATATATTTTTTTTTGTGTTTTATGTTTTTGAAAGAAGTCTCTTCTGCTCACCCAGGCTGGATTTATTTGATCAAAAATACAGTAAAAATTTGAAATATTATTAAAATTTAAAATGACTGTTTTCTATGTGAATATGTGTTAAACTGTAATGTATTTCAGTGATGCGCAGCTGTATTTTCAGCATCATTCCTCCAGTCTTCAGTGTCACATGATCTTCAGAAATCAGTATAATATGCTGATCTGCTCAAGAAACATTTCTGATTATTAGCAATGTTGAAATGTTTTTGTGGAAATCATGCAACACTACCATTCAAACGTATGGGGTAAGGAAATTTTATACTTTTATTCACCAAGAACACGTTAAATTGTTCAAAAGCAACAGTTAAGACATTCATAAAGTTACAAAAGATTTCTGTTTCAAATAAATGCTGTTCTTTTGAACTTTCTATTCATCTGTGAATCCTGAAAAATAAAATGTTTCACAGTTTCCACAAAAATATTGTGCAGCACAACTGTGTTCAACATTGATAATAATCAGAAATGTTTCTTGAGCAGCAGATCAGCATATTATACTGATTTCTGAAGATCATGTGACACTGAAGACTGGAGGAATGATGCTGAAAATACAGCTGCGCATCACAGAAATACATTACAGTTTAACATACATTCACACAGAAAACACATTTTACATTTTAATAATATTTTTTTAAATTTCCTTTATTTTTGATCAAATAAATGCAGCCTTGGTGAGCAGAAGAAACGTCTTTCCAAATCATCAAAAACCCCTAATTATTCCAGACTTTTCCATGCATGACAGCACTGAGAGAATCAGAAGCACCTGTATGCGTCTCCAGTCGAGTCTCGCACCCACGCAGACAATGAAACGCGCATCAGTCCTGATTAATCGATGTGACCGCTGTTTCCGTGGAAACCGCCTCTAGAGACTCAGCCGGGCTTTGTGCAGCCGCTGAACCCGCGCGCAAATCGCATGTGATGAATGAGTTTTCTCCCGGTGTGATTCTACCGAGACCCGGCGGAGGTAGTTAGTTAAGAGCTGCACTGAGGCGGCCTACATTCACCCAGCGGGGCCGCGGGCCCTCGAGGGCCTCCCGACACTGTTTTTAGCTCACGTTATAATGAATGTTGCACAGATGCAAAGAATCATCTTCACCAGCCCTAAATTACAGCACAAACGGCCGAATCTGGCTTTGTGTCGGCTGTATTTATATCCGGAGCGTTTCGAGGCCCTATAAGAACGTGCTTTAACCTTAAAACTCGTCTTCTGGAGTGCGAACCGGCCACCTTTGGCCTGCTAATCTGCTGCTGTAAATGAGAAAGCGCCGCAGTCATTATTTTTCCTGTTAACTGGTGCAGAGCTGCAGGTCTCTGGTGTTCATGCCTGGTTTCTCCAGCTGGACTCGATCCGCAGCACTGCAGTTTCCTCACACTGCGATAGTGAACGCCAATCTGGACACAGACGTAGATAGACGTGCAGAATAAAAGTTGAGGTGCTTAAAGACTCAAGACGGCTGAAAAAACTCTCGGAGGAAACAATTTTCACCTCAGAAGAAATAAAAAGACCCAAATGAGTCACTAGGCGTCATCCAGTGAGAGTCTAGAGCTATGAAATGAATGTGGAGCAGCTCAGGGCGTTTGATGAGAACTGCTTGAGTTCATATTGAGATCTCTGACTTTTGATTGCAGACTTTGGTGTCTTGAGCAGATTTTGAGACACTGTTGAAATCTCTTCTGAAACTCTAGAGGAGACACATGTGAGATTATTGAAACATCTGAGCAGCAGGTCTGTGAATGTTTTTCCAACACCAGTAAAAAATGTGTATCCTGGAGCCATGTTATTTTATTAGTATGTATTTATTTATTATGTACTATTATAGTATTTATTAATATTTTGAATTAGCCTTTAAATTTATATTTGCAGTTTTCTTTTTATTTTAAAATTTTGTCATGTGCTTTTGTATTTTTAAATATTTATATTTAGCTTTAATATTTTTGTTGTAGTTTTAGTATTTTTTTTGTACTACAACTTAAACATTTTATTTCAGTTATTTGCCAGGGCAAAATTTCTAATTTTTGTTTACATTTTTGTTTTAAGTTTGTCATCTCATGTTTGTATTTTATTTAATGTTATTTCAGTTTTATTTAAATTACTGAACAACAAATAATGAAAACAATTGTAATAGTTTTACCTTTAGTTAATTCTTCATAATCTTAACCTTAAACATTAACTGTCCCTATAATCGGAGTGAAATGACTGGAGTTTTCCAAGACTGATGTTTTAGTCAAACAGTCCTTACTCGCTCTGCAACTGTGATGCTGATGGATAAAATCACTGCATTAAAAAGTAAAAAGTAACTTCTTAAACTACAGCATCAGCATGTCTACAGTTTGCTAAATTCAGATTAAAATGCAATTCGCTGAGCACGTCCAAATTAATAAACTTCACTACTGAACCTTGCATACAATTTACATATGAGCCCTAAGTTTGATTAAATATGAGCCAGTAAGTGTATGAACTTTATCTATGGAATATTTGTATAAAATGCTATTAAGATATTAGATAAAAGATGTGATTGCTCAGTGATGTAGAAAATCGGTTGTGCATTAACTAACTGAACTACAGCTTCAAGTCACCAAAACATCAGTTCCAATGAATCAGTTTGTTTAAATGATTCAGTTAAATATTACTTGATTCATCAAGTACCTGTGCTGTATTTTATCTTAATTTTATCAAAAATTTTACCATTTTATCTTGGTAACAAAATAGTTAAATGATGTTGTTTGTTACTGTGTTTTTGACTCTGTTGTATAAATTAGGATGTTTGCAGTTTAATAAAGACAAGACACTACAGGCAAAAACTTTGTGTTCTCATGCACTGGTCAACTTTGAGTTTTTGGCTAGTTTGGGCTTTTCAGACTAGTGGAAAGAAAACATCCAAAATACATATTTAAGTGTTTATTTTATGACACTTTATCTATTTGCGTCTATATCTTTAAAGAGTTTCTTCTCCACTTCAGCAGCACTTACATACACCAAACTTAGCAATTTTATTCTTAGCTATATTCTGAAGCTTTTTACTGAAGTGTTTGTTCATATGATTCACACTGGTTTTATTATTGCACGTCATCTATTTGTGTCTGTAGATTTCAATTACAACACATATTTTTAAAGACTCAAAATGAGTTTGTTTCTCCACTTCAGCAGCACTTACATACACCAAAACTTACAGTTTCGTTCCTCTCTATATTCTGAAGGTTTTTACTGAGGGGTTTGTTCATAAATCATTCACACTGATTTATACAACATTTCATTCCTAAAAAACATAGTGAAAATTAAATTTTTTTTGGCTGTTGACGGTATTTTCTGATTTCTGGAGTGATGAAAATAGATATCAAAAATCCTCTCTGTAAAAACCTTTAACTCTAATATATCAACAAAATGAAAGAAATTTTTGAACCAGGCTTTTTCCTGTGTTCAGATTTATTTTCTGGAAATGCGTGTTTAAATTAGTGCATATTTAGTTAGATTGTGCCTCATTAGTGCATTTAAACTTAGCATTTCAGAAAATATTAATACAATAAATGTTTACAGTTCTAAATCAGCTAGAGAAGTATGGTTATATGGTTAGTTCATTTTTTAAACCCTGTTCACCTGTGCGGTCTTGCCTTAAGTAGATGCTTTTAATGTAAATCTGTTGTTCAGGTTTAATACTGTCAACCTAACTGTTTTTTGCATTATATCATTTGATAGGTACTGAAGTGATATATATCCTCAGTATCATTGTTAGGAGCTTATAGTGTCACAAACTACCTTTTCAGAGCAGCTTGTATGTAGTTGCACTAGTTGAAATGCTTTGAGAACTACAGTTTCTGAGTCGCTTCACTAGCACTGCTGTCATGTGCTGGTGTGGTGTAGATCTAGCTGTGTTGGTGTTTTCCAGCTTGCCGTTCAGGGTGATTGACGTACAGAGGAATTGTATTGACAGACCGAAACGTCTGCTCGGAAAATACACGGTATCATCAGTCAAAGTGTGTGTGTTTGTGTGAGTGTGTGTCTGTTTTATAACATCAGATGTGTTTCTCATACTGAACCTGTGCTGCTCCAGCAGTGTGTGATGGCTTCCACCAGAGGGTGGCATCTATCAGGACACAAGACTCATGTGCTCTGATGCCTCAAGTGCTGCTGGGAAGGTCCTACTTTTGAGAGATTATGAGGCTATTCTAGTGATATATATATTTCGTTACACTGCAAAAAATAATGTTCTTCCTCAGTATTTTTGTCTTGTTTTCCAGTACAAATATGTAAGCATTCATAAATCAAGAGACATGTACTTGGGATGCAAAATTACTAAAATATCAAGATCATCCCTGTTTTCTGAAAAGTTCAGAAAAATAATCTAGTTTTCCCTTTTAAGTACATTTATTTTTCTCACCCCATTGGCAGATATTTGTTCTTGTTTTAAGCAAAAATTCACTTATTTTGATAATTTTTTTCCCCAGAAAACAAGACTTAATATATTAAGTCCTTTTGACTCTAAAATAGATTAATTTTGATTGAAGATCAAGAAAAAAATCTTTCACACTGATTTATACAACATTTAATTCCAAAAAATGTCATTTCTTTTCTGTCTGTTGACAGCATTTTCTGATTTATACAGTGATGAAAATAGATATAAAAAAATTCCCTCTGTAAATACCTTTAACTCTAATATATCAACAAAATGAAAGAACATTTTAACCAGGCTTTTTCGAATGTTCAGATTTATTTTCTGTAAATGCGTGCAAATTAGTGCATATTTAATTAGATTGTGCTTCATTAGTGCATTTAAACTTAACAAGAGTAAGAGAATCAAGTTTTTGCAGTGTAGTGCATTTCCAATTTTCTTTGTAAATAAAATAGTTACTTGAAGAACCCCTGAAATTTTCAGTTAAAGGCAGGGTAGATGATTTGTTTCTGTTTGCTGGTTCACATCCCGATAGCAGTGGTTTAAATGTATTCATTTGTATCATCTGTGGAAGGTGTAGGACCATAAAATATCTGTCCAAATATATTCCTCGATCCAAGGAATAGAACAGAACAGTGATAGAAAGGAACAGTGCTCCCTGTTCACACAAACATGATACATATTCAGCGCATTGCATTGCGCTATTGCAGAGCAAGTGAGAATGGAGGCGTTATTATTGTAATATTATGCACTTTGCACTGTAGTTTTCTCAGCGGTGAATGAGACATGAGGTAATCTGACAGCGCTGCATTCATCTCTCATCGTACCGCTGGTTAGCCTCTGCTCTGCCTGTGTGTGGTCATGTGTTTTGGAGGAGGCGTGGCTTTGGAGAGTGATTTGCAGGGAGGGTGGGATCGTATGCTTTCAAAGCTACCCTGCTATTGCTAACCTCTTCGAAATCCTCTACCCTGCCTTTAATATTTCAATAATTTAACAACGTCAATAATGGTCTCATGACATGCAGGTAAGCATCAAATGTTTAATGTTTTATTTTGATTCTTTTTAGGGCTGCAAAACGATTAGTCGTGATTAATCAATTCGAAATAAAAGTGTATGTTTACATAATAATGTGTGTGTGTACTCTGTATATTTATTATGTATATATAAATACACACACATACTGTATATGTGTATATATTTAAACAAATATTTGTATGTATTGTATGTAAACACTTGTATATTATTTATAATATGTATCAGTAGAAATATTTTACATATAAATCTAACATATTTTTCCTTAATATTCTGTATATATGTATGTGTGTGTATTTATATACTGTATACATAATAAATATACACACTCAGTACACACATATAGTATGTAAACATAAACTTTGATTTTGAATCGATTAATCGCGACTAATCGTTTTGCAGCCCTAATTCTGTTTACTTCACAATTATAATGAATGATTATTAAAATTAATTAAACTGTATAGATATTACAAAAACAATGCAAATAAAAAAACACAGCAAAATTGTTAAAACTTTACTAAAATAGAAATGGAAAATATATATAAAAAAACGAGTTCAAAATATTAATAAAACCTATAATAGTATCTCAATGAAATAACACTGATGTGAATAAAGTTACATTAAACTCCCAGTTCATGAGTATCGCATCAGCTCTGAAAACACGCTGTTATAATGAACCACTGCACTTGTGCAGGGAAATGAAGAGCAGAAGATGCACATCAGGTGTTTGATTGATATTTGATCTGTGTTTTATTATTCTCATAGCGCCACAGAGAATGATTCGGTTGCACAAACTCATCACCTCATAAACCGCTGAAAGCAGTCAGACTTTATTTCCTTTCTTTATCAACCTCAACTGACTAAATGCAGATGAACTCAATGTACAGTGAACGTAATTACGATCAATACTGTTTGGCTTTTGTCATGATTCTTTATTAGGCATCTCATTCTGGGCTTAAAATCGTACAGTTTCCCACAAATCTGTCAGTCTGATCAAATAATACATCAAAAAGTTGCATACTGCACTTTTATTTACAGCTTTTTTGCAAATATAGTGTCTCATTTAGGTGTTCCATACTTACAGAAAATACTGTGTACAGAATACATGTACAGAGTATATGGTAGTGAGCTATTGAGAACACAGCCAGTGTGCAAATTGTCCACGTTTAGTCCTGGAGCTTTTGTCTGTAGTTCTATTGAGTTTCAGAATGATTGTTTGTTAGTGTGTGTCATTATGACCTGAGAAACTTCCCTCAGTAGTGTGCGAGGTTGTCAGTAATCATCTGTTATTGTCTCTGATATTGTGCTGTGAGAAGCTGAAGTGGAATACATGCTGATAGACAGTGAGGGACGGACACACACACACACACATACATACACACAGAATCTCACATCAATAGAAGCCTGGTTTTATCCCGGTGCATACTACACACTAAAGACTGCACATGCACAATGCACACTACACACTACATTGTATTCTACACACTACATACATTGTTCTACACACATTTATTAACTCTAACTTATTCTGCAATCTACATTCTGCTGTACACACTACATACACTACATACTGCACGCTAAATACTACATACATCTACATAGCATTTATTAACTCTAACTCATTCTGTAATCTACATGCTGTATACTACATTATGCTCTACACACTATAGAAAACACACTACACACACGCTACATACTGCACAATACACAAACTAACATGTTTTAAAATCTACATTCTGTATGCTATAGAAAACACATGAAATACTCCACACTATATTCTACATACTGCACAATACACACAATACATCATATTCTACATACTACATACTTCATTCTACACACTTTTTTCTGAACTCTAACATATTCCGCAATCTACATGCACTACGAACACTACACATTGCACATTATAATCAAAACACTAACAAACACGCTACATACTACATATTTTCTACACAATTTATGAGTACAAAGTTATTCTGCGATCTACATTCTGTACACTACGAACTGCACATCAGACTCTATACACTAGAAAATGATCTACACTGCATATTGCTCACTGCATTATTTTCTGCATGATGCACACTACATGCTACATACTTCATTCTATACATTATTTATGAATACTAACATATTCTGCAATCTCCACGCTTTACAATACACATTGTACATTACACACTATAGAAATCACACTGCATACTGTACACTACATTCTATACTACATAGTGCACATTACATACTACACATCATTTATGAACATGAACATCTTAATCTACATGCTGTACACTACACACTGCAGATTACACTGTACACAATAGAAAACAGACCACACTACATACTGCACACTACATACTTTATTCTTGATACTCTATAGAAAACACTACATACTGCATGCATTATAAAACTTATTGCACACTACATACTTCATTCTACGCACCATTTATGAACACCCACTTACTGTACAATCTACATGTTGTACACTAGATTAGACTCTATAAACTATAGAAAACACATTACATACACACTAACATTGTTCAACAAATTGCACTCTACATACTTCATTCTACATACGTCACTGCATACTTCATTCTTCTTATGAACACCAACTTATTCTGCATTCTACATGCTGTACACTACACACTGCAGATTATGCTCAGTACACTAAAGAAAACACACTCCACACACACACACTACATACTGCATACTGCATAGTACAGAATATGAGCTCATAAATAATGATCATAAAACGCTTCTCTAAAGGACACATTTTCCTTATGTCAGGGAATAAAATAAGAAGTGTGTCATAAATCATCTCACCCGTTCGTCCCAGGTTGCGAGATCTTGTCAGCACTTTACAGCAGTTTTATCACTCAACGTCATGGTTTCCATGGAGACAGACGGTTAGTTAACAGGCTAAAGAGGTTAAGCAGAAGGGTTGAGCTGAGAACATGGGCCAAATGAGGTGTGAGTTTGATGCTGATGGATCCTCGCAGGGGTTTCGTGTTGCTAATATGTTGTTTCAGAGGATGATCACGACGCCGATGTTGGAGAATCTGTCTGAACTCGGTTAATGTCTGTGATGTGACCCGTCATGCTGCGTTTCTGATTGGCACGAATATGTAGACATTACCTTCAGAAAATCAGAAACGGCCGTTTCATCCAGCGTACATCATCCCCATTTCAGTCTAAGCGTCTCATTGCAAATGAAGGCGTTCAGAAGCGTCTGTGAGGCCTTGCGCTGAACGTCTCTATAAAGCAGAAGTGTTTATCTGACTATTCGCCGTGACGGGTTGGACGCATTTCAAACGTCTCTCTGGGTTTGTGCTCATATCTTCAAGTCCATCTCCATTTCCTCGATGACAGCTGATGCTGCTGTGATAAAAGTGTTTGTACAGTTTGTTCTTTATGAATGCACTTTAAATCATAGCAATATTTTAAAGTCTAAAAAGAGGATTTTTCTTCTAGTATTTGAAGAAGAATGCATTTTCTTGCCATTATTTGTCAATAAATTAATGTAAAACTATATCGTCTTGCATACACTACATACTGCATGCTACATACTACATTGTTCACAACATTTAGCACCATATAAATATCACGACACAACAATTTGATAACTAATTGGCAATTCTGACAACTATATGGGTCATTTTATAATTGGGGGTGCATTTCACATCAAAATGGCTTGGTTTCAGTTTATAGCCTATAATGTTTTTCATAAGTGTACGGTAGTTGGCAAGCTTAAATATTAAACACCCTTTTGGTATTACAAGGGAATGATATTCTTCTTGGTGAAATTGTAATCTATGTTATGGACATGTATGTACAGTGATTGTTTTAAAATAATTTTAAGAATCATATTTTTGCAGATATCATTGTGATGTTCTCAGCACAGTCAAGAAAGGAATTTTTTAATCATTATTCTGCCTTAAAATTAATTTAGGTGATTTTAATAGATGTTATGCAAAACTCCAATCTGTGTTAATATTAAATATGCCCTGAAAAGATAAGAGAACCAGCATTCTAGTTATTTCAAATGTTAAAAAAAGAGACAGTTTCACCATTTTGATTGTTGATTTTCATAATTTCAGTCACATTATTTCCTTGATCAGGTTAACTTCAAATTTGAATATATTCAAATCATAAAAATATCGCAACCCATGAACCAAACATAGCTGATAGCAAATTAATATATACCTTGACAATCAGTTATTGTCAATGAAATACTGAAGAAAAAAAGAGGACACTTGCAATATTGTGTTGAAAATCTACACAAGAAAATTACCAAATAGTACTTGTCACATGGTGTTGTAATAATTGTAATTACTGCGTTAAACTAACTGAGACTTGTTATAGCACTTGCATATCATTGCTCTTTTGTTGATTTTGATTGCTTCCATTGTCCTCATTTGTAAGTCGCTTTGGATAAAAGCGTCTGCTAAATGACTAAATGTAAATGTAAATGTAAATTTATGAACACTTATTCTGCAGACTACATGCTGTACGCACTGCATACTGCACATTACATAGTACATAGTACATTCTACACACCATTTAAGAACACTTATTCTGCAGTCTACATGCTGTGCATACTGCATACACTACATACTGCACACTACATAGTACATTCTACACACTTATTCTGCAGTCTACATGCTGTGCATACTGCATACAGTACATACTGCACACTACATACTACATAGTACATTCTACACACCATTTATGAACACTTATTCTGCAGTCTACATGCTGTGCATACTGCATACACTACATACTGCACACTACATACTACATGGTACATTCTACACACCATTTATGAACACTTATTCTGCAGTCTACATGCTGTGCATACTGCATACACTACATACTGCACACTACATACTACATAGTACATTCTAAACACCATTTAAGAACACTTATTCTGCAGTCTACATGCTGTGCATACTGCATACACTACATACTTCACACTACATAGTACATTCTTCACACCATTTATGAACACTTATTCTGCAGTCTACATGCTGTACACACTAAATACACTACATACTGCACACTACATATGCAATGTATGCGTTACATTCTTCACACCATTTATGAATACTTATTCTGCAGTCTACATGCTGTACACACTGCATACTGCACACTACATAGTACATTCTACACACCATTTATGAACACTTATTCTGCAGTGTGCATGCTGTGCATACTGCATACTACATACTACATAGTACATTCTACACTGAACACTTAACTTATTCTGTAATTTACATGCATTTCTTCCAGCATTCTGCAGTTAATTCAGCCTGAAAAACACAGTTTTTTAAAATAAATATTTACTTGCCTTTGTTAATTGCAGCATTGAGAACCTGACTGATGCTTTTTGAGTAACTGCACTGAATTGCGATTTGTGCGATTTTTTTTTCCATTGCATATGCAAATTGCTCCTTAATGAGTTTTTAATTAGTTTGTTTCTATATGTTTTCTAGTAAAAATGTCTTAAAAAACTAGATACATTTACTTGAGAAGCAGCAATTTTAAAATGAGAGTATTTTGTCTTACTGCACTGGCACTGATTTCTTTTTTTTTCTTCTTTTTTTTTTTGTAATGTGTTTATAATAAAAACTAGTTGGGATCTTATGCAGTCTTGCTTCTCAAGGAAATTGGTCTTGTCTTGAATATTTAGATATTTTAATAAAAAACAACACAACAGTACTTATTACAAATATGTTCTTTTGGCAGTTTTCCATATATTTGCATACTTTCTGGCATTTATTGGCAGGATGCATGCAGAATGTCATGTAGCTTTTCAATCCCGACTGACAGCATTTTTTTTGTGTGTGCAGCATATTGCAGTGTTTAGATATTTGTGCTGGAAAACAAGATAAAAATACGCCATGCATTGAATGTATGCATGTGTGCATGCTAATGTAAATGCCAAGGCTGTCTCATCCAGGAATTACTATGGTAACATTCATTGGTAATTAGACGAAGCTGCTAAAGGAATAATTACGGCGACTTGTTCTTGGGGCCGCTGTTAGTTAAAGTGAGTTTGACAGGGTTAGCGGGACAGATGGAAATGTTCAGCTCTAATGAGCAGGACGCTTCCTCTCTTTGCCACAATATGCGTAATATATTACTGCTGATTCAGGTTGGCCGGTCTGTGGCCCCGAGCGCGGATCTAATGGAGAGATGAATCGCTCGGCGCCGGATCGCTGACAGGAGAATGTCAGTATCTGGGAAAGAAGCTCACAAGCTGTAAAGAGGCTGAAAAATTAACCGTCAGCTGCTAAACAAACACACTAGTGCTAGAAAAACAAACTGTGAGGTGAAAACTCTCTCTCTCTCAGTGTGTGTGTGTGTGTGTGTGTGTGTGTGTGTGAGACTTGGATATTTTCATTTAGCAGAACTACTTTTTTACTGACTCCAAATTAGATTTTTCTGTCTGGCCGAGACGTGATGCAACTTTCAGAAAGCTTTGCGAATAAATAATTCACTTTGAGAGAGTTTTCTTGATGATTCACTGATAACTGAACGAACTGAATCTTTCCTGAAACGATTGAAGCATCCAAAAGGGCAAATTTCATTTCTGATGGAGAGCGCAAAAATGGGAACGCAGATGTGAAGATTATGGGTCGTGGATGATTAAGGAATCAAAATGTCCTTGATCTCATCCGGTTCAGTGTATTACGAAACATACTGTAACGTTCACAGGGAAGAAAACAAAAGGCATGTATTGAAATTGCAAAGAAGATCATCCCAGAATGCATTGCAATAAGATGATGGATTTCAATAATAAACGTTTATTATTTGTGTATCTTTTTATGTTTATTAGAGTATTGTGTTGTTATCACCTCAATATGCTTATACTGTATATAATGCTGCAAAATTACTTATTGTTTTTGTTGTTTTTTTCTGTACAAATATCTGAACATTCTTAAATCAAGATACATGTTCTGGAAATGTAAGATATTAAGTCTTATTGTTGATGCATTTTTTTCATAAAACAAGTAAGTTTTTGCTTAAGACAAGAACAAATGTCTGTCAATGGGGATGGAAAAATAAACTTTATTCAATGGGAAAACATTTGTATTATTATTATTATTGTTTAGAAAACAAGAGTTTATATCTTAAGTCATTTTGCCTCTCAAATAAATGTATCTTGATTTAAGGATGTTTAAATATTTTAATGAAAAACAAGACAAAAATACTAATGAATAAATAAATAATGTGAGTTTATACTTAAAACAAGAACAAATATCTACCATTTGCAGATATTTGTTCTTGATCTAAGCATAAAGTTACTTCATTAAAAAAAAAACACAATTTTATACCTTATGTAATTTTGCTTGTCTGATTTAAGTATGTTTAGGTGTTTTACTGGAATGCAAGACAAAAATACTGAGAAAAATGTAGTGGGTGTTTACTTCCAGTGGAGTCAGAAAAATAAATTGAATTTGAGTTTTTCTGACCCCATTAATAACATTAGTACAATGGAAAAACTGTTATTTTTCTGATCCCATTGGCAGATATGTTTCTTGTTTCAGTCCCAAATTGATTTAATTTTGAGAAAAATATCTGATGTAATTGTGCTTCTCCAGTAAATGTATCCTGATTTATGAACGCTTAGATATTTGTGCTGGAAAACAAGACGGATATACTGAGTAAGAATCAAATCTCCACTGAGTTGCTGCCTATGTAGTGTGCTCCAAATCTCAGTTAAGATGCTCCCTATGTAGGGTGTACACGCCAAGGCAGCTGACTATAGGTTTCAGAAACACTCAAAAAAATGCTGGGTTAAATATAACCCAGCGCTGGGTTAAAAAGAGACAAACCCAGCTATTGCTGGGTTGTATTTAACCCAGCATTATTTTAGAGTGAAGGAAGGCCTTTAGCGTAGTTAAAATGCTCCACGCGTGTGTAATGATCAGACTCGGTCCGTGTAAGTGCTACTGACACCGTCTTTAACTTTAGTCGTCTTTAATCACTTTAAACAGACACTGGAAAGCCGTGAAACCTTCCTCTCCACTCGCAGGACCGAGATCACCTCCGTGACAGATGCTGAAGGGCGCGATTAAGCATTCAGGGCGACTTCCCCGACATCTGAATCAATCTCACGCTCTGAAAGAGAGCCAGAGACAAAGAAAGATGTTCCCTACTGTCATTTGATCCTTCAGGTGAAGGAAAATAATGGAAATTTCCTCGCAGGTCATGAATAACGCCGCTGTAATGATGTAGGCCTCTTCATGAAACCAAAACAGCAGTTCTGAGGATCGATTGCTGTTGAGGAAAATATGAAAGGTTCATTGGGTCTGTGAGGCAAAACCTGGCGCTCGACGTGTGGACAGACGGTTCAATCAGCAGAAATTACAGGTTGCAGAGATGATTAGTTGTATGGAGCTTTCCAGGTACTAATTATCATGTCTGGATCAGTGAAGGTTGTGCCGATACGAACAGAAAATGTGTTTCCGCGGGGTTACTGTTGTTAACTAAAACTATCAGAAACATTTTTGGTAAAAGGCATGAAGCTAACATAATATATAAATATTTGATAAAAAACGTAATGAAAATTAGATTTCAGTTGGCCCTTCTTTCTCTGTATTCTTCTATTTTCTGTAGGTTCATAGTTTTTATTTACTGCAACATATCCAAACATGAATCTCGACTGTGTTGTATGAATACATGCACATTTTGTTGTTTTAATAGAAAAAAACATTAACATCATTTGTGAATTCGTCTACTTAATATGAGGTATTTTTACTGTTTTAGCTTTTTGAGAGGAAAAGTCAGTGTTGTGTATTTATTTATTCCAGATTTTAGTGCATCAAGTCAAATAGAATTAAAATGAGAACTTTTTTTTGATTGAATAAATAAATAGTTATTTTATTTTAAACAAAAATATTTTTTAATCATTTAAATTTAAATTTTAACCCTGGTTGATGTTTTCTTAATTTGTTGTGAAAGTGCAATAATTCTATAATATATTCAATCATAGTGATTAATAAACATGATTAGAATTTTTGGGTAAAATCATCTTGATTATTAGTTTAACCTTTATCGTGCAGCCCTGATTCATTGAATTTACTAATTTTTTTAAGCTAAGTGGTTGCAATCAATGTATTTTAGCTACATTTAAATAAACAGATTTAGTTCACTAACTTTCAGAATTTTGTTGTAATGTGTTGAAGTTTATAAAACTATAATTAAAAAAGAAAGAAAGAAATGTTGCCATGGTTGAAGCACTAACTTTAAAAAACTTAACTAAATAAAAAATAAATTAAGCTTAAATAGTAATATTTTAAAAGAACAAAAACTAATACAAGTTCAAAAAGTGCATAGCAATTTCTAAAAAATAAAAACTGAAATTATAGAAATAAAAACTCATTTAAAAACATAATAATGTATAAGTATGTTAAAATGTAGTGGTATAAGTGTCTCTTATCGCATACACATCATCATGATCTTATGTGTCAAGCATCGCGACACATGCACTACTCTTATTGCTTTAAATGTTAAATGTGGTTTCTCTTTGCCGTCTTAGGTCGTCTCCTGCGTCTGAAGATGTTTCGTGAGGACCACGGCTCTTGGATGACCATGTTTTTCAGCACGATTCTCTCGCTCTTCATCTTCTCTCACATCTATAGAAACATTTTTGGTAAAAGGCATGAAGCTAACATAATATATAAATATTTGATAAAAAACGTAATGAAAATTAGATTTCAGTTGGCCCTTCTTTCTCTGTATTCTTCTATTTTCTGTAGGTTCATAGTTTTTATTTACTGCAACATATCCAAACATGAATCTCGACTGTGTTGTATGAATACATGCACATTTTGTTGTTTTAATAGAAAAAAACATTAACATCATTTGTGAATTCGTCTACTTAATATGAGGTATTTTTACTGTTTTAGCTTTTTGAGAGGAAAAGTCAGTGTTGTGTATTTATTTATTCCAGATTTTAGTGCATCAAGTCAAATAGAATTAAAATGAGAACTTTTTTTTGATTGAATAAATAAATAGTTATTTTATTTTAAACAAAAATATTTTTTAATCATTTAAATTTAAATTTTAACCCTGGTTGATGTTTTCTTAATTTGTTGTGAAAGTGCAATAATTCTATAATATATTCAATCATAGTGATTAATAAACATGATTAGAATTTTTGGGTAAAATCATCTTGATTATTAGTTTAACCTTTATCGTGCAGCCCTGATTCATTGAATTTACTAATTTTTTTAAGCTAAGTGGTTGCAATCAATGTATTTTAGCTACATTTAAATAAACAGATTTAGTTCACTAACTTTCAGAATTTTGTTGTAATGTGTTGAAGTTTATAAAACTATAATTAAAAAAGAAAGAAAGAAATGTTGCCATGGTTGAAGCACTAACTTTAAAAAACTTAACTAAATAAAAAATAAATTAAGCTTAAATAGTAATATTTTAAAAGAACAAAAACTAATACAAGTTCAAAAAGTGCATAGCAATTTCTAAAAAATAAAAACTGAAATTATAGAAATAAAAACTCATTTAAAAACATAATAATGTATAAGTATGTTAAAATGTAGTGGTATAAGTGTCTCTTATCGCATACACATCATCATGATCTTATGTGTCAAGCATCGCGACACATGCACTACTCTTATTGCTTTAAATGTTAAATGTGGTTTCTCTTTGCCGTCTTAGGTCGTCTCCTGCGTCTGAAGATGTTTCGTGAGGACCACGGCTCTTGGATGACCATGTTTTTCAGCACGATTCTCTCGCTCTTCATCTTCTCTCACATCTATAACCTCATTCTGCTCATGAGCGGACGGATGGGGTAAGAGATATCTTGTCTTTAATTAGAAAAAAATTGTTCCTTCATTCCCTCCTCCCAGCTTTTCTGATTAGGGATGGCCCTTGTAAGGAGTTTAACGATTTCTGGCTCTTTAATTCCATTAATGATTCTTTCATTCTTTTTAGAAAGTCCCAGTAATTGTTCGTAACTATTAGATGATAGTAAATGAGTCCAGAACCGCTGATTGATTCAAATGGATGACTGGTGGTTCAAATCTTTGAGTGTGTTTGGGGCTGAATCATGATGCTTTTTGAGTGATTCAGTTGAACGAACCAACTCATGAGATGTATTTGTTCATAATTCATCTTACATAACAACTGATTTGTGAGTTTTTTTTTTTTGGGTGATTCATTAAAAAGAACCAACTGAAAGAATCTTTACTGAATCAGACTACACTGATCGTTCTGTAAGTTTGTTGTGTGCAGAAATGCAACAGAAAGAAGATCATTTAATGCAGTTGTATGGTTCAGTAAACTGATTGATTCGAATGGATGACTCAGGGATTCAAATCTTTTAAGTGCGTCTGATTTATGATTCTTTTCGATCAAACCAGCTCATGAGATGCATTTGTTCGTTAATCAGACTACATAATAACCATAGAGTTCAAGATTGATTTGTGAGTATTTTTGAACGATTCATAATAAAGAACCAGCTAAAAGAATCATTACTGAATCAGACAGCATTGATCGTTCGTCATGTTTGTTGTCGTGTGCAGAAATGCAACAGAAAGATGTTTATTTATTGTCATTGTATGGTTTAGTAGTATCCAGTACTGCTGATTGATTTAAACAGATGACTCAGGGATTCAAATCTTTTGAGTGTGTTTGAGTCTGATTTATGACTCTTTTTGAGTGATTTAGTTAAACGAAGCAGCCCATGAGATGTATTCGTTTGTAAAACAGGCTACATAACTGTAGGGACTTTTGAAATAGATTGATATAAAAGAACCAGCTTAAAGA
>NW_015506074.1:48245-55250 GCF_001515645.1 Sinocyclocheilus grahami
TGTGTGTGTGTGTGTGTGTGTGTGTGTGTGTGTCTGTCTGCTTGTGTGTGTGTGTGTGTGTCTGTCTGCTTGTGTGTGTGTGTGTGTGTCTGTGAGTGAGTGTCTGTGTGTGTGTGTGTGTGTGTGTGTGTATGCATGTATATGTATGTATATAATATGAAATATCAAATTAAATAGTTTTGTAATTCGGCGTCATTTTAACCCTATAAAGCCTTTATTTTTATTTTACATTATTAAAAATATTTTATATTAAAGCTAAGTAAAAATTGGCTTCAGAAAATCTCTAAACCTATTTATTTATTGTTGAATATGAAGGAAAAACAGCTCAGTTTTATTCAGAGACTCAAACTGATTAAAAATATGCAGTTTGGTGCAGATAATGATATTTATGGTCAGAAAGTCAGATTAAATTCTGACGCTTGTAATGTAAATCAGTGAGATCTTTATAACACTACAGCACATACTAACATTAAATGCTATAAATATCAGTCATCACTCTATATCTCCTATAATATGTCTTAGTAAGATGAGATTGAAATGATCCAAACATATAATGCAGTGATTGAGAGCTGAAGAAATAAAGGTTCCTCAGAAGATGTGAGATGTTCTGGAGGCTTGAGAAGATCATTCCTCCGCTGAGGAACAGTGAAAGTAAAGCTTCTGGAAACAAACGCTCCTCAAAAGATCCTGAGGATCAGATTTGAGACTCTAAAACATGATTGATGCAGAATCAAGTAAAGCTGAGCTGCTTCCGTCCAGTAAGTGTTCATCTGGAGATATTACTGATGTTATTCTGACGATTACTTGATAAAAATCAATAGAGATTTAACAGCAGAAAGATACGAGAAGCAGCAGCTGAAGCTGGACGTGTGTACAATTACACTAAAAGAGCTTTGACTGCCTCTAAGCTATCAATCAGAGACAGAAGACACGAGGAGATTGAATGCGACAGCATAGGGTTAATGATGTTTGTGTATAGGTGGCGCTGGTGTACAGCACACGAGCTCGTGTCTCTCTGACAGCGTGTGTCTGCTGTTTTCGGGTCTGTCAGGAGAAATGATAGTTTACACCTGTGAGGAGAGGCGAGCTGCCTCTCGTTGAGCCTGACACACATACAGTGCTGGTAGATCTGATGCTCGTGTCATTATGTTCTCACTGTCGCTCTCTGATTTACTCTCAGGATAAACGTCAGATTAATGCTAGAAAACGATCTGTAGTGTCTTGAGACGTTTACATACAGCATCTGTCCTTCAGTGCTTTATGGTAACTGCTGCAGTTGCTACGGTTATTGTGATCGTGGATGAGTGAAATTCTGTTTTTCATAACAGTGGTGAATATTACACTCTAAAAAATGCTGGGTTAAAAAGGGACAAACCCAGCTATTGGGTTGTTTTGACCAAGCGGTTGAGTTGTTTTGACCCAGCGGTTGGGCTGTTTTGACCCAGCGTTTTGACCCAGCGTTTTGACCCAGCGGTTGGGCTGTTTTGACCCAGCGTTTTGACCCAGCGTTTTGACCCAGCGGTTGGGTTGTTTTGACCCAGCGTTTGGGTTGTTTTGACCCAGCTGTTGGGTTGTTTTGACCAAGCGGTTGGGTTGTTTTGACCCAGCGTTTGGGTTGTTTTGACCCAGCGGTTGTGCTGTTTTGACCCAGCGGTTGGGCTGTTTTGACCCAGCGGTTGGGCTGTTTTGACCAAGCGGTTGGGTTGTTTTGACCCAGCGTTTTGACCCAGTGTTTTGACCCAGCTGTTGGGCTGTTTTGACCCAGCGGTTGGGTTGTTTTGACCCAGCGTTTTGACCCAGATGTTGGGTTGTTTTGACCCAGCGGTTGGTTTGTCCCTTTTTAACCCAGCGCTGGGTTATATTTAACCCAGCATTTTTTAAAGTGTAACATGTTGTTTTGACACACATACAGTTTGTCCTGTTGTTTTTTATGTGTTTATGTTCGTGTTGAAATGTTATATTTCATCCCAAATCAAAATAATAAAAAAATGACAATGAAGCCTATTTTAGGAACAAGGAACTTAGTAACTTTTTTGTTTTCATTGTGACCCATTGTTTTGTCATTATTTTTATATTCTCATCTTTGTAGTACTGTAGTGAAAATCATTCTGTCAGTCATTCTTTTTTCTCTCCCAAATCAGCAGAAATTCAGTTCAGTACAACAAATGCTTCCACATGCATATAATTGTTCTTCGGCTTTATTATATTAATAAAGTATAAATTAAATGTAACGTTTGTCATTACTTTTTCTTTTTTCACATTATGGTAATGAGATTTGGAGGTGAGACTGAGTCTTAATGATTGTACTTGTGCTAAATATAATTTATTTTCTTTTTCATTTGAGTTGAAATATGAGATAAACTGTAACGAATATGTAAAGGTTTTGTCAATACTTGTGAAACAAATTTATTTTTATTATATATTATTTATTCATTTATCTATATCTTGTGTATGCGTGTGTGTGTAAGCTTATGAAAATTATATATGTAACTATTTAAATATTATGTATGCAAAAAATACATATATACCATATATACTATAAATACGTATACTTTATATAATTACATAAACTTTAATTTTATTATAGATGATTTATTAACGCATCTATATTTCATGCTTTTATGTGTGTGTGTGTGTGTGTGTGTGAATATATGCATAAACAAAGAAAATCTCTCTCAGCATCTGTTGCCTCTCATCTTTCTCATTGATATTCTTTTATTCTCTGCGACACACACACACACACACACACACACACAATGACACCCGCTCAAACCCCCACATCACACACTCCTAACAACCAGTTCTGCTTCCTCCTCCTCCACACACACACACACACACGCACACACACACACTGAACAGCTCTCCGGCGGCCGCTCAATGTGCTTGTGATTGAAATGAACATCATAAACACTCACATTCTCTCTCTGCAGGTTATAAAAACGTTGATAGTCTGACAGATTTCATAGTGAATGAAACAGCATTTTTATAAATGACATCATCGCTCCTTTATGACATCATGTTCGCCTTTATCAAATCATTACGGCATCATTAAACCCATCATTACTGCATCTAGAGCCCAACAGACTGATGATGATGATGATGATGATCTTCGTCCTCAGCTCAGTGTGTGTTGTGTGATGTGGGGGTGGGGCTGTGATGTGGGCGGAGCTGTGAGAGGGGGCGGAGTCAGCGTTCAGCCGCTTAAACTCGCCAGTGCTCGAGGCGTCAGTTCCAGGCATACATCATGCGCTAATTAAGCAGCGTTATTTAATTAAGACTGCAGCATGCATGCAGATCGCATTACTCACGGCCAATTAGGAGCCAGCGCTGCACCCGTCTGATCGACACAGCTGCACACGCTCAGACAGTGAGTCCCACAATGCATTGCAGCAACAGTCATCCCAGTTTTACTGTAAACACTTCATTAATGTAAGAGCAGATGTGGCCATGTGTGTGTATACATGTGTGTGTGTATATGTATATATATATATTTATATGTTATGTTACGTTGTTTTATTTCCCAAATTGGTATTTATTATCATATTATTTTAATTTATTATCAATTTTGTAGCGCAAAGAGATTTATCCTTTACTTCACTTTGTTATTCCTCCAGTTTTACCTCCAGTGCCTAATGAACCAAAATTCTTACTTCCGCGTTGCAAAATAAGATAAGGTGGACGTCTTCAGTGGCGTATAAAAGTAAATCTCTATTTTATCTGTCTATATTTATGTGTTTCTGTTTCAATCCACCACTTGCAGACGGACTAACTGGGCTGTAACAGAGCTGCGGTCGCGTGTAATTGAAAATGCGGCGCGCACACACACTGAAGCATCCTGTTTGGCTCCCTAGATAAATGTTGAGGTCCTGAAGGTGATGTTTGTGAGCCGGCGGCGCTGACACCTCACCACATAATCAATATCTGCCCAATAGACCCACAGCGCACAGAATATCTCATTTCGAGGCAGATATTTGAAGGTCATGGGCTCCTGAATCCAATGACCGCGACCTTTGACCTTCACAAAATGAAGAGCGGGTTAGAGGACAGGATGGAGCTCATCTGTTTTATTTCACCAGCAGAAGAACATTAGATTTCATTTGAATCAATATCCTGTGTTTCAGACCAAACCTAATAAATCAGTCGTGCTTCCAGATAATTGTTACGATAAATCAGAAATGAGTGTCTAGGTAACGGCTTTTCATTTACAATTATTAGACTATGTAGATCTGAGTTATATTAATATGTCAGAATGACACATGACACGTTATTTAATATTGATACATATGTGTGATTTGATCTAAAGGAGTAGTTCACAGGTTTTGTCGTTTCTCAACAAAAATTATGGCAGATTTTATTAAACAGATTAAACAAAGCATAATTAATATACAGTGGGTACGGAAAGTATTCAGACCCCCTTACATTTTTCACTCTTTGTTATATTGCAGCCATTTGCTAAAATCATTTAAGTTAATTTTTTTTCCTCATTAATGTACACACAGCACCCCATATTGACAGAAAAACACAGAATTGTTGACATTTATGCAGATTTAACTGAATTAATTACATATCCATATGCCACGGTACATGTCTAAAATAAAACATGGTAATACTATGGTACATATTTAAAAAATATGTTTTTTCCAATGGTACATCGAGAGAAAAAAAAAGAAAAAAAAAAAAACATGCATATGCAAAAACATGGTAAATGTTAAAAAAACATGCTATTACAATGTTAAATGTTCTACAAACAGCTTACTACTTTGGTACATATCCAAAAACATAGTATTACCATGGTAAATGTTCAGAAACATGGTATTACCACAGGACAAGACCAAAGATTTTGGACTTTGATATACGTCCAAAAATATGGTATTTCCAAGGTTCAAAGAACATGGCGATTAAATCGTGTATGGGGAAAAAAAAGAGAGAGAGATAAATCTCTGGTGCATGTCCAATAACATGGTATTGACATTGGAAATGTTCAAAATATATATATTAGGATGGGACATGTCCAAAAACATGGTAATACCATGGTACATGTTTTAAAAACATGGTATTTCAATGATACAGGTCTAAAAAACATCATAAAACTATGCTGAATGTTCAAAAACATGGTAATACCATGGTACATGTTTTAAAAACATGGTATTTCAATGATACAGGTCTAAAAAACATCATAAAACTATGCTGAATGTTCAAAAACATGGTATGAACATGGGAAATGCTCAAAAAACATTCTAATTCAATGGTACATGTCCATAAAAACATCACAAATATGGTGAATGTCCAAAAACATGGTAAAGACATGTTTACAAAAACATGGTATTTCAATGGTGCATGTCCAAAAAACTTGATAATACTACAGTGAATGTCCAAATACATGATAATACCATGCTGTATGTTCAAAAAACTCTCAAGTGGCACTCAGTGGGTGAGTAAATGACAGAATTTATTTTAGGGTAAACAAAGCCCTTTTAACTGGGTCGTTTTTTTTGTTTGTTTGTTTGTTTTTTATCAAATTTGAAGCCGTGAACCAGAGAATCAATTCAGGGAAGAAAAGCAGTTTGACTATGTAGGCCAGGGGGTGGGGCCTCGGCTGAAGTGGGCGGGGCTAGTGAGCTCTCACGGGTCAACCCAGCTGGAGACGAGCCGCTTCCGTTGTTACCATGACAACTGTGAAACTCCCCTGGGATTAACAGATGCACATATAGGCCGAATCGTACATCAGGAAGTGACACGTCGTTTAAGTGTGTGTGTGTGTGTGTGTGTGTGTATGTGTGTGTGTGTGCGTGTGTTACCAGCAGCCAGACTAATCGCTCAACATGATCATCATGTTAAGTGCTGCTTTACAAGTTGCTGGTGCCATAAATCAAGCGGTTTCTGCACTAGTAGCTGTCTAATCTAACACTCGCTGTCACTTATAAAACTTTGGCAAATCTTGCCTTTAGTCCAGGATGCGTTTCCCTCAGGAGAGCCGCAGAATCTGCATAACTTACATTTGCATTTGTGTGTGAGGAACATTTACTAATTCCTCTTAATAATCAGCTTGCTTTATTCTGTTTCTGGCTCGCTCCATTGCTGCAGTTCCGCTTTAAAACTGGAAACGGAAACTGGTTTAAATGAGAGCAAATAACAGCGCTGACATTTACAAGTTTATTGATTTGCATTTGTTCATTTCAGATGTACTTGTTAGGGTTTGTGTTTTAATCAGGAAATGCACATTACGGAAACTTGGCAACCTGTCTGACTGTCGCAGTGTGATGCATTTCAGAGTAGAACAGGATATTCAATAATGATAATTAATAGTGCTGTCAAACGATTAATCGCATTCAAAATAAAAGTTTTTGTTTGCATAATGTGTGTTCTGTTTGTATTTATTATGTATACACACACATACAGTATATATTTTGAAAATATTCATATGTATATATATATTTATATTCTTATATTTTATATTATAAATAAATATATTTAATATCCAAACATAACAAATGTTTCTTAAATATATACATGCATGGGTGTGTATTTATATATACATGATAAATATACACAGTACACACACTTATATTATGTAAATATAAACTTTTATTTTGGACGCGATTAATCACGATTAATTGTTTGACAGCACTAATAATAAATGTAGGGTGGGGCTGAAATCCTTATTTATGGGGAATTTACATGGTGGTTGAAAAACAAAGGGGGATTAATCTGTTCAGACGTGGTAACAGAAATATAATCCATTTTAATTTTTTTTTAAGCATTCTAGAAGATTTTTCTAGAAGATGTGCTGTTAGTAAAATAATTCTCCCAGAAAATGAAAATTCTAAATCCATCCATCCATCCATCGTCTATATCTATCTGTCCATCTATCCATCCATCCATCATCTATATCTATCTATCCATCCATCCATCCATCTATCCATCTCTCCATCCATCATCCATCGTCTATATCTATCTATCTATCTATCTATCTATCTATCTATCTATCTATCTATCTATCTATCT
>NW_015506074.1:58149-60420 GCF_001515645.1 Sinocyclocheilus grahami
CTATCTATCTATCTATCTATCTATCTATCTATCTATCTATCTATCTATCTATCTATCTATCTATCTATCTATCTATCCATCCATCCATCTATCCGTCCATCCATCTATACATCCATCCATCGTCTATATCTATCTATCCATCCATCCATCTATCCATCCATCATTTAACCTAATATCAATTTATTATCATTATTTATGCTATGTTTAATTAAAATATGTATTTCTAAAGCTACTTTTTGTGATGTCTCTTCAATACTTTTCTCTTCTAATATTCATGACAAACATCTTTTGTGGGTAATTTCTCTGCCAAAAGTGCTGTGTGATTAATTTGCGATTAATTAGATGAATTAATTGTCACAGCATGAAATTAATTAGATTAAAAAAATGTAATTGCTTGACAGCCCTAATCTTGATATGCTAAAGTAACTCAATAAACTAAAACTAATCAATAAAATAAATGAATACTATATAGACATATAACTAGACATATGCAAAATAGACATACAAAAACTAATTAAAATTAAATTATCCATTTAATTCATCCATCTATCCATCCATCCATCGTCTATATCTATCTATCCATCCATCCATCTATCCATCCATCATTTAACCTAATATCAATTTATTATCATTATTTATGCTATGTTTAATTAAAATATGTATTTCTAAAGCTACTTTTTGTGATGTCTCTTCAATACTTTTCTCTTCTAATATTCATGACAAACATCTTTTGTGGGTAATTTCTCTGCCAAAAGTGCTGTGTGATTAATTTGCGATTAATTAGATGAATTAATTGTCACAGCATGAAATTAATTAGATAAAAAAAATGTAATTGCTTGACAGCCCTAATCTTGATATGCTAAAGTAACTCAATAAACTAAAACTAATCAATAAAATAAATGAATACTATATAGACATATAACTAGACATATGCAAAATAGACATACAAAAACTAATTAAAATTAAATTTCTCATTTTCATTTCATATATCTTGATGTTCTAAAATAAATAAAACTGTATAAACTAAAGTAAATAATAAATAAAAACTGTATAAAAAACTCATCAAAATCACTATAAAATTAAAGTGAGAAAAGAAATATAGAATCTAATACAAAATATTAACAAAAACTGTAATAGTATTATATTATAGATTCTAAAATAACACTGAATCTGATAAAGAATGACAAAAATGAGATATATGCATTGGTGAATAATTTACAATGAGCTCAGTAACGTGTTTAGAAAGTATAGATAGTGTGAATTTACAGTTCATGCTGACTTTAAGAGTTCTAGATGGGTTCTTGTAGAGAATGTGATGCCCATCACTCGGCCTGATCGTAATTCCGTCCTGTAAGGGGCCAGTGAGGCTCAAGGAAGCGTTTTAGGGTGGATTTCAGATTTGTGGTTCCTGAGACATGTCGAATTAAAATTCAGTTGTGCCTCAGGAGCCGGTGAGAATGTCACAAACATCTCTGAGAGCCGGCCGGTGGCCGTTTGCACAGAATCCGACCGATTCCGTCTGCGGCCCTGAAAACACACCAAAGGCACATCGAGAATTTAAGCAGCCACTGCAGTTTGAATTCGTCAAATCATGACTGGACTTTTGTTCTCTGTGAGACTGGACTCATTAGCAGTCGCTCGGGAGCATCATTCATATTAATTCTCACGGCTGACACACTCATCCCGGGAATACCGGCACATCCAGACACATCAGTAATCCTGTCACGGGCCTCTCTGACTTCCAGGAACGAGGGTCTGTGCACCTGATGTTCCTCCCTCGTCAGGGCCGCTCGTTTCCGTCAGTGACGGCTGGTTTTGTTGATTCAAATCAACTCGTGCAACATATGTGACCTCTTTTTTTAGCAGTGCGTTTCATTTTTCATGAACTGGGCTGCTGTAGAGCTATAATTAACAGAAGAGACTCTGGGGAATCGTTCGGTTAAACCACATGTGTACAGGCCAGCTGTTGAACTCTTCCTTATTTATATATCTGTGGTTAGAATTAATAATCAATCTGCTTACAGTAATCTGGAAAAAAATACATTTTGTTAAAAAAACATGGTATTATCATGGGGGAAAAGGCATTTCAATGGTACATGTCCAAAAACAATAAATAAATAAATTGTAATGTCCAAAATCATGGTGTTATCATGGGAAATTTTCAAAAACATGGTATTACCATGGTAAATGTTTGTGAAACATGGAATTACCATGGTAAATGTTTGTGAAACATGGAATTAACATGGTAAATGTTTGTGAAACATGGTATTA
>NW_015506074.1:61953-72851 GCF_001515645.1 Sinocyclocheilus grahami
ATTACCATGGTAAATGTTTGTGAAACATGGTATTAACATGGCAAATGTTTGTGAAACATGGTATTACCATGGTAAATGTTTGTGAAACATGGTATTAACATGGTAAATGTTTGTGAAACATGGTATTAACATGGCAAATGTTTGTGAAACATGGTATTAACATGGCAAATGTTTGTGAAACATGGTATTACCATGGTAAATATTTGAATAATGTGGTATTTCAAGTGTATGTCCAAAAACATTGTAATACTATTGTGCATGTCCAAAAACATGGCATTAGCATGGAAAACGTTTAAAAACAATGTATTTCTATGGTAAATATTTTTAAAAACATGGAATTTCAATGATATATGTCCAAAAAGCATTGTAATACTATTGTGCATGTCTAAATACATGGTATTTGCATGGAACATTTTCAAAAACATGGTATTTCCATGGTAAATATTTGTAAAACATTATATTTCAATGGTATATGTCCAAAAACATGGTATTGACATGAGAAATCTTCAAAAAACATGTTACCATGGGACATGTTCAAAAACATGGTAATACCAGAGTAAATGTTTAAAACGGTGGTATTATTGTGGTAAATATAAAAAATTGCATTTATTAAGAAAACTTGATATTACCATGGTAAATATTTGAAAAACATGGTATTGACATGAAATCTTTAAAAAAAAACATGTTACCATGGGACATGTTCAAAAACATGGTAATACCTGAGTAAATGTTCAAAACTGTGGTATTATCATGGTAAATATTAAAAAAACATGGAATTTCAGTGGTATATGTCTAAAAACATGGTATTGACATGGGAAATCTTAAAAAAAACATCTTACCATGGTACATGTTCAAAAACATGGTAATACCAGAGTAAATGTTCAAAACTGTGGTATTATCATGGTAAATATAAAAAAATTCCATCAAATTAAAAAAACATGCTATTACCATGGTAAATGTTTGAAATGGTGTTCACATGGTGTATGTTCAAAAGACACTGTAATGCTGTGGTGCATGTCCATAACAGCACGGTAAATGTAAAAACATGGTATAACCATGAGAAACCATGGGAAAAGACGTGACCATGCAGCATGTCCAAAAACATTGTAATACCATGGTAGATGTTAAAAATAGCATGTTTCCAAAAAGCGTGGTGTGATGTGTGTGTCATTTGTGCTGCTGATGTGACTTAGTTTCCCTTCGTTAGGTCACCCAGCAGTACTGCATTAAAATTACAGCCATGATGAATAAATGAAGACCTGAGACACTAATCAGAGAGTGTGTGTGTGTGTGTGTGTGTGTGTGTGTGTGAGAGAGAGCTCACTGTGGCTCTGTGTGTAATACTGTAAGACCTACACCGGTTGCTGCGTTACATACTAACACAGCCGTGAGCGTCTGAGGCGCTGGACTGCATCGGATGCTTCCCGTATTATCGATTAGCTCGATGCCCTTGGTGAACGACTCCCAGCGGCTGGCCGCCTTCCACAACCGCGGGGTGTTTGAAACCCACTTAATGCACCAATAAATCTTCCTTCTAATCAAAGCGGCTTTATTGGCGCGGGGGAAGGTGATAAGTCGCGCTCTGGACATGCGCTCTAACGACGGGCCGTAACGAATGGAATACAGATTCAATCTCACGCACGCCATGTGGGTCAAGCGTTCGTTTGGTTTACAGATTTGCGTTGATTGGACGTGCTAATGAGGATGAAAGCTCATTTACAGGATAATGGTGTTATTATCCCTAACACCCAGACCAAAGAACCTGGGTGGCGGCAATCCGCTCTTTCTGACATTTGTGTGACAAAATTGGCCTTGTTCTGCGTTTCCCGTCGTCTGTAATCCACAAAGCGACGTGCATAAGCAGATTAACGAGTTTGTACCTGTTCAAGGCCTGTAAACACTTCTGACGGCATAAAAGCTGCGTTAAGGAGATTACACTCAATCTTCCTTCTAATCAAAGCGGCTTTATTGGCGCGGGGGAAGGTGATAAGTCGCGCTCTGGACATGCGCTCTAACGACGGGCCGTAACGAATGGAATACAGATTCAATCTCACGCACGCCATGTGGGTCAAGCGTTCGTTTGGTTTACAGATTTGCGTTGATTGGACGTGCTAATGAGGATGAAAGCTCATTTACAGGATGATGGTGTTATTATCCCTAACACCCAGACCAAAGAACCTGGGTGGCGGCAATCCGCTCTTTCTGACATTTGTGTGACAAAATTGGCCTTGTTCTGCGTTTCCCGTCGTCTGTAATCCACAAAGCGACGTGCATAAGCAGATTAACGAGTTTGTACCTGTTCAAGGCCTGTAAACACTTCTGACGGCATAAAAGCTGCGTTAAGGAGATTACACTCCCTCGCTGTCACAATGTGTGAACGCTTGGCTGTGTTTTTATTTGCGTTGGATCGCTTTCTGGAAGCCAGTCGTTCCCTGAATGTATTATAAAGGCCTCTGAAGTGTTGCTGATGATGTTAGCGAGTCCTGATTGAAGATGTCAGGTCAGATAAAAGCTTCTGGAGAAGATGCAGCTGAAGAAGTTACACCTCATGATCAGCTGTGACACAAAACATCAGACTGACCAGATCAGTGTCTCTTAACAGAAAAAACATGGTTTTACCATGGTAACTGTCCAACAAACATGCTAATTCAATGGTACATGCCCAAAATAAAAGTGAGGTAGTACTGGTGCATGTCCAAAAACATGGTAAATTATCAAAAAATGTGAAATTACCGTGGTAAATGTTGAAAAATATGGTAATTCCATGGTTAAAAAACATGGTATTTCAAAGATACATGTCCAAAATGCATGGTAAAACCATGGTAAATGTTAAAAAAATGTGGTATTACCATGGTAAATGTAAAAAAAAACATGGTATTTCAAAGATACATGTCCAAAATGCATGGTAAAACCATGGTAAATGTTAAAAAAATGTGGTATTACCATGGTAAATGTAAAAAAAAACATGGTATTTCAAAGATACATGTCCAAAATGCATGGTAAAACCATGGTAAATGTTAAAAAAATGTGGTATTACCATGGTAAATGTAAAAAAAAACATGGTATTTCAAAGATACATGTCCAAAATGCATGGTAAAACCATGGTAAATGTTAAAAAAAACATGGTAAATCAGTGGTACAAGTACAAAAACATAGTATTAAAATAGAAAATGTTTAAAAATATGGTATTACCATGGTAATTGTTCAAAACAAACTTGATATTACCACAGGACATATTCCCAAAACATGGCAATACAATGATACGTGTTAAAAAAATGGTCTAAAAACATGGTATTAACATGAGAAATGTTCAAAATCATGTTATTACCATGGTAAATGTAAAAAACAAACAAACATGGTAATACTGTGGTGCATGTTCAAACAATGTGGTATCCTAAAGGGTTTATTAAAAAAAAAAAATCATGCTAATAAAATTTTACATGTCCAAAAACATTGTATAAACATGAGAAATATTCAACAATCATTACTGTGGTAAATGTTCGAAAAACATATTTTTACCATTTGGAAATGTCTTAAAACATGGTAATAATATGGTACATGTTCAAAAAACATGCTATTTTAATGCTTCATGTCCAAAAAAACATGGTATTACAATGGGCAGTTATAAGACAAACATGGTGTTACCATGTGATATGTCCAAAAGCATGATCATTTAATGGTACATGTCCAAAAACACAGTTTTAACATGGGAAAACATGGTATTTCAGTGGTACTCATCTCTTTGGCTTGCTGGAGCTGATCGGCGGTGATCTGTCTCTACAGGCCTCACATGGTGACGGAGTACATGGGCATCAGGAACGAGAGCTTCATGAAGATGGCTGCAGTAGGAACGTGGATGGGAGACTTTGTGACGGCGTGGATGGTGAGACTCAAACCACAACCTGTTTAAAGTCGTTCAGCATTCATTTGATCCGTCAGGACTGGATTGTAGAGCGAAAAGTGGATTGATGAAAGAGTTACGAAGACTTCAGAGCAGGGTTCCCAGAGTTTGGGAAAAGCTTATTCATTCAATTTAAAAAAATGTCAAATTAAATATTTAAAACAAAACAAAAAAAGTAAAAAAACACTTATTTTAAGAGATGAAATATTGTCATTATTTTATACATTAAATAAACTGGTATTTTATGTTTACCTGGTATAATTAGTTCTTTTATGCATTTTAAAGGGAATCACTCATCTAGAATCCCGTTCACTGATGAATGCTTCCCAAATAACACCAAGAGCTTATATTAAAGTAAATGTGCTGGATTTTGATTTATGTTGACTTGGGCAACTTTTAAGCAGCATGAAATGGTTTCATGAGAAATGTTGACCTTGACGAACCTTCCCCGCGTCTGACGAGCCACTCAAATGTTTCTGTAATTATTTGTTGGTAATTGACTCTGGTTCCCAGAGGCGGCGGCCGCTCGCAGAGAGAATGTGACATTAGAGAGCGCCTGAACCAACAAAGCCCCCAGATACCAGCGCAGAAATAATAACACTATATTCCTTACAGGTGCAACTGTTTTACACCCAGTGAAATTAATAATACTTGAAAAATATGATTAAAATGATGTTCAGTCACACTGGAAGCGATTAATGTCGCACTGCGTCACGATGCAGCAGCTTCAGCCTGTTTGTGCTTTATTCTAAAATACACAAATCATTTTACATGTAAATTAAAATGATCATATTTTGCAAATTATTTGTTTATAATGAATTTTGAATGATGCCCTTATATATATATATATATGATATTCTTTTTAGTAATTTACAAAGACAGACATTTAGACCAGGGTTTCCTGAGTTTGTGAAAAGCTAATAACTGATTAAATCATAAAAACATTTATTTTTTTAAATATAATAAAAAAAAATAAAAAGTCAAAATAATAATTTACTAAAAAAGGTTAAAAATAAAAGTTTAAATATTTGCATTATAGTGACTTTACCCTGTTTTTTATAGTGGTAAAATAAAACAAATTTAAAAAATCTAAAATACCACACAAGTAATTTTTAAAGTAGAATATTTAAAATAAAAAGTCAAAATAAAACACTTAAATATAACTTAAACACTTAACACTTAAATGAAAATATTTGCATTATAATGACATTACCATGTTGTTTAATTGTAGTAAAATCCGATCTTATTTTCTAAAATATCACAATCACAAGTAATTTTTTGTTTACCTATTATAATATAATAATTATTATTTTATACATTCTACAAATGTGTTTGTGTGTGTGTGTGTGTATATATATATATATATATAATTTTAATGTATTTATATTTTAATTATAATACGATAATTAAAAATAAACAAATATTGTTTAAAAATGTTTTTCTTAGTTGTAATATACATTTTATAAATGTTTCTATGTACTGTATATATACATTTTTATAAATATTCATATATATAAATATATTATAAATATTAATCTTAAATAGCTTCTTTTGATCCCATGTTGGTTTTTAATGCTTCATTAAAAGTGGAATTATTTAAAGATGTCTTCACAAGAGCGGCGGTCAAACTGACAGGTGCCACTCAAACTGATTGACACACTGTGTTTACTTCAGCGTATCCTCACTGTCTGTTTCTGAACAGCGTTATAGATGTTGACAGTCGTGTGGATACAGCGCTCATCGACTCTGAAAAGAGGTTTTCCCAAGTTCACTGAAGGACACACAGCAAACAAACATCTGACATCAAAGTGTGCTTCTCGCTGACACGCCAGCACAGGTGTACTTCAGATCAGCGTTTGTGTGTGTGTGTGTCTCTGTGTGTGTGTGTGTGTGTCTCTGTGTGTGTGTGTGTGTGTGTGTGTGTGTGTGTAAGAATTAGGCGTGGACACTTATTTTTGCGCCTGACTTTATTTGCATTTGTAGGAGTGTAATGTATGGGAGGAGAGTATTAAAATAAATCACGCAATGGGATTTACTAACAATCGTGCTCGTCAAATTATAGTATTTGCGCTATTATTTAACACCCAGAAAAGCACGTCTTAAACTATTTTGCACCTGTGTCGTAAGTCGCATCGGCTCTGCTTCTTGCGTTGGTCGATATGCAAATGAGATGTTAATTGCGTCTGTGTTCTTTAAATTCGTTAAGTTAAATCTGGCCCTTAGTGGGAAATGGCTATTGCAATTTTTAGTATGCAATTATTATTATTTTTTAAATGTATATTAAATATAGCTTAATATTTAATATGCAATTTATAATAATTAGATTTAATTTACAAGATGTAGTTTTGGTTGTAAGCAAAAATGTATTTTCTTAAGAAAAACGTGCACCGATGAATCATACACAGTAACGACATTATAAAGAAATAATTTAAATGATTAAATAAAGTTTAAAAATAAGCAAATATACTATCATAAATAAGTTTAATTAAAAAATATAAAAAAATGACACAAACACATTACAATGCCATTTTTGCAGTTTTAGTAGTCACATAAAATTAAATAATAATTATTTTATTTTTTATTATAATAATTATTTATATGCAGTTATTTTAAATATATATTTTAATATTGAATCATTTTAGTTTTTAATTATTTGTTAATAAGTTTAACAGTAATTAATAATATATTTTCATGTATTATTTATTAATATTTTGTCTTTATAATTACTGCAATTCCTTGTGAATTTTAATAATTCGAATTATTTTAATATGCAGTTTGTTAATTATTTACAGTATTATTTACAGTGTTTAATTTGAACTGTGAACAAAAACATTTGTTTCCTTTCGAAACACGTGCACCGATGAATCTTTGACAATAAGCACATGATTCAGTTTTATGATAAATAAAGAAATAATATGATTAAAGCAAGTTCAGTGCAGGTTTATGCACCCAAGACAGCAGCCCTGCTCATAAAAGGAGGATTTGATGAATAGTGTGTGCTTGTGAAGCCTCTGGTCAGTGTGAAGATGATTCTCTTACGTTAGGAAGGAGATCTGAGTGTGTGTTTGCTGTCATTATGAGTTAAATATCCTTAATCTGTGTGTGAGTTAATAATGTTATTTTAATGCTTGTTTCCATTATCAGCACGCAGCAGAAAATCGATCAGCGCCGCTGTGTTTGTACGTGACCGAACACGCACTTTGACCCTGAAAACCCACTGGACAACACGACCTCTGACCCCGATGCACATCACAGCCTTTACTAAAGCTTACTGCGTTCATTCTCACTATATCTGCATTTCTTCCGTATTATAATATATATAAATCCATAAAACAAGATGAATGTACTTTAGAAGAGATGTTAAGAGCTAAAACAGAGACAAAAATACTCACTCAAAAAAAGTAGTTTGCATTCATATTATATTAATATAGTATATTTGTTTTATTATTAATGTAATGTTTAATTTGCCATACATTTTTGTGGTAAATGATATTGCAATTTGTAATATGCATTATTTCAAAAATGCATATTAACTATTTTAATATGCATTTTTAATAATTAATATGATTTAAGTTACAAGTTGTAAAAATGTAAATTAATTTTATTTAGAGAAACATTGCACTGATGAATCATTCACAAGGGCAGCATTATGAAATGAGTAATATTATTAAAGAAAGTTTTAAAATAAACGGATTGGAGAATTATTGTGAAGAATAAACGAATTAAAAACACGTGGAAAAATCTCCCAGCGCAGTAAGACATTAAAATTTTATTTTTACATATTGTATTAATATCATATCTTTAATTAGTCAAAATCTAAATTAAATTTAGTGGAAGATGACTGTCGCAATTTTTAATATGAAATCATTTTAAAAAATGCATATTTTATAACAGTTTGATTGTTGATTGCCATTTTAACTGGAAACAAATTAATTGTATTTAAAAAAAAAAAAAAAAAAAAAAGACAAAAAAAAGACTCTTAATAAAAAAATAATAAAATCTGCAAGTCAAGACATAAACAAACAATAATTCAAAACTCCGTCGTAAGTCGCATCGGCTCTGCTTCTTGCGTTGGTCGATATGCAAATGAGATGTTAATTGCGTCTGTGTTCTAAAAACAAGTACAAAAAAAAGACTCTTAATAAAAAAATAATAAAAATAATAAACAAACAATAATTCAAAACTCATTAAAGTGTAATAATATACATTATGAATATAATGTTAGTTACTTTTAAATGTATTAAAGTTTATTTTATTATTAATACAATTTTAATATTACCGTGATATATAAATATAATACATAAATGTTATATTATATTATATTATAATGTTTAATTTGTCAAAATCAAAACTCAATTCAGTGGTAAATGGCAGTTGCAATTTTTTTATATGAAATAGTTTTCAAAAATGGATATTAAATGTGTTTTAATAATTATTATGCAATTTCTAATATTTCACGCGACTTCATTTGATTTAGTTAATTTACAGTATGTGATGTAAATGTAACTGTAAACAAAAATGTATTTCTTTAGAAGAGCATCCACTGATGAATGATGATTACGAAATAACTCTATTTATTTAAAAAAGAAAACAAACTTTTATATTTAATGCGAGTGTATTTAGTTTCACTGCTCCGACAGATTAGCAGTATAGAAGCGTTAGAAACCGTGCCGTAAACACGAATTAAAAGCTTACTTGATGTTTTTCTCGCTCGTGCAGCGTTGCAGTTTTAAGCTGCGTGTGAAGAAGCACTGACTCCGGATCAGCTCTGACTCTTCGGTGTCTGAAGAACGAGCTCACAGTGACGTGAAGAGCTGATCTGGGGTCTGTATTATTCAGTGAATCCTTCAGAAGTCCTTTATGAATGCACGCTCTGCCAGCGGCTCCAGAGATCGTGCGCTGATGAAGGACAGACGACTGACACTGCCAGTCAAAGTCTGCAGCAATCACCGCTGTTAATGCTTTTGAAAGAAGTCTCTTCTGCTCAGGAAGGATGCATTTATTTGATCAGAAATACAGTAAAAGCAGTATAACTGTGAAATATTATCACAATTTAAAATAACTGTTTTTCGTATTTGAATATGTTTTCAAATGTAATTTATTCCTGTTCTTATTTTTTTGTTTTGCTTGTAAATCATTTGAATTCATGCATTTTTTGCTTTGGATTTTTATTTTATTTTATTGACTTTTTAACAGTCACGTCATTTTATTTATTAGATTTACTTAAATGCATTTTATTTATTCATAATTTTTTTCCCCAGAGATGTTGACTTTCTTTCTTTCTTTCTTTTTCTTCTTGAATTTTTCAACAACATATTTTATTTTCACCGCTACTTCTTTGTTTAATATATTATTTTTTTATTATTATTTTTTTTCAGCTGTCACGTCTAACATTGGATTCTTTTTTTTATTTTTAATTATTTTTAATTAAGGCAGTTTTGTTGTATTTTATTTAATACATACATTTTATTTATTTAATTTTATTAATTGAATTTAAATTTCAGACGTCTCACTCAAATCAATTTATTGATTAGTTTATCTTTTTATTTTTTATTATTTTCTGGAGGTATTGATCTTGCCTTTTTCAGTGCTTTTTATTTTTATTTTATTTTATTTTACATTTTATTTACTTGACTTCTCGAGAAGCTGTCACAACTCACATTTTATTTATTAATTTTTTTTTTTATTATTATTATTATTTTTATTTTTTTTTACTTTTCAACCATCCCATCTCACATCATTGTATTTATTTATTAGTTTAATAAATACTTAATTATTTACAAGTTTGTTTTAACTTTTTTTATATATATATTTATTTAAAAAAAAACAGTTAAAAACAGTTGTGCTGTTTCATATTTTTGTGGAGATCATGATAGACTACCATTCAAAAGTTTGGTGTAAGTAAGATTTTATGCTTGTATTCATCAAGAACACATTAAATTGATGAGAAGTGACAGAAAAATCATGTGTAGTGTTACAAAAGATTTAAATTTCAAATAAATGCTGTTCTTTTGAACTTTCTATTCATCTGTGAATCCTGAAAAATAAAATACATCACGCTTTCCACAAAAATATTGTGCAGCACGACTGTTTTCAACACTGATAATAATCAGAAATGTTTCTCGAGCAGCAGATCAGCATATTATACTGATTTCTGAAGATCATGTGACACTGAAGACTGGAGGAATGATGCTGAAAATACAGCTGCGCATCACAGAAATACATGACAGTTTAACAGAGATTCACTTAGAAAAGAGTTACTTTAAATTGTAATAATATTTTAAAATTTTTACTGTATTTTTGCTCAATTAAATGCAGCACTTTTGAGCAGAAGAGACTCTCAGACTCGTTGATCAGGTCTCTCTGAGCTGGTAGTGAGTGAGTGCTGCTGTGTGTGTTTGTCAGGACGGTGCTGTTCTCTCTGACCTCTGTGGTGGTTCTGGTCATCAGTACGGACTGGATCAGGTGGGATAACCTGAACCGCGGCTTCTTGCCGAGCGACGAGGTCTCCAGAGCATTCCTGGCCTCCTTCATCCTGGTCTTTGACCTCCTCATCATCATGCAGGTACAAACACGAGCTCGCCTGACGCTCCTTCATTGACTGCGTGTGTGTGTCTGTGTGTGTGAGTGAGTGTGTCTGTCTGTCTGTGTGTGTGTGTCTGTGTGTGTGTGTGTGTGTGTGTGTGTGTCTGTGTGTGTGAGTGAGTGAGTGAGTGAGTGAGTGAGTGAGTGAGTGTGTCTGTGTGTGAGTGTGTGTCTGTGTGTGTGTGTGTGAGTGAGTGAGTGTGTGTAAGCTCTTGACTGATTCTTGTTTAATGTCCTCCACATCGCCGCAGGCAGCAAATCACAATGGAGTGTGTCACTGTCTCATGAATATGCTAATACGAGCTCAACAGCTCTCACTGTTCGTCCTGTAATAACCTCACTCACACTAACACACACGCGCACACACACACACACACACACACACACACAAACACACACACACACTCACACA
>NW_015506074.1:72892-102892 GCF_001515645.1 Sinocyclocheilus grahami
ACACACACACACTCACACACACACACACACACACACACTCACACACACAATCGCAGGTTCATCTGATGTCTGGAGATTCTGGCCAGAGCTTCTTCATTTCCCTTTAAATCTTAAATATATTCTTAAGGACATCAAAACCTAAAATAAAACTCCAGAAAGGTGTACAATATGGGACCTTTAATCCGTTTAGGAGATAAAAAGTAAAGGTTATTGTTTTCATTTTAAAATGTTCACATTTTCTTCCCTTCAGATGGATGTTCGTTCTGAGGTTTTCACCTTTACTTTTTCCACGTCATTTATAACGTCACTTTGTTTGTTTATTTACTTCAGATTTCAGTGTTTAATTTTTTTTAACAATCGCATCTCACATTGTTTTATTTATTCGTTTGTTTTAACGTAAATGTATTTTTCCCCAGAGGTCTTGACTTTCCTCCTTTCTTTTTTATTTTTTTACTTTTATTTTATTTTATTTTCAACTGCTATAGATCCCATTCAGTATTTTTATCAACCAAATAAAGAAACGTACTGCAAATACAATTCTTTATTTGGTTGTGTTGTGAGCATTTGCAGCACCTGCTGTCAAACTGATGAAGATGGTTTCTTGATTTGCTGGTGCTTTTATTATTTGCAAGTTCTGAAGTAGGTATTTTGCTATTACATTGATTTATTTTAATCTATTTTTGAACAATCTCAGCTCGTATCATTTTATTTATCAGTTTATTTGAACGTTTTCTTATTTTATTTGTAATATTTTTTTGTTGGCCTTGCCTTTATCATCCATCACGTCTGTCATTGTTTTATTTTTCCTCCAGCTTCTCTCGACCAATCAGAAGCCTTGCTGAAATCACAGTCTGTCTGTGTCTGATTACAGTGTCTCAATCACTTACCTGTGTTGGCTCAAATATGTTGACATTCACTGTCTGATTGTAAGTATTCCCTCAGTCTCAGTCCGTTATCGTTACGTGTCTGTATCTGCGTCTCTCAGTCGCTTCATCTCCTCATCTCCACATGCTAGATATTTCACCTCACTTTTGTCCACGTTCACTCCATGTGATGGTTAATCTCTATGACGTGCCTGATATTTTATTCAGTGCCTAATTAACTCAGAGACCCAGAACGGCCGCGAGCCAACGGAATTTACAAGCCCTTTCATTTCAACCTCTTTCATTGGTTTCATGCCACGTAATTTAAGCTTTATTTTGTGGAACACAGTTATCATGGACGTCAATGAGGCGGAAACGATGAGCAGCACTGTAATTACGCGGATCCTCGTTAACTCTCCACCAAGTCACACAGAAATCAAAGACTCTCTGTTTTGTAAACACGAAGCTTAATTGCCAAGAAACTACATTATTCTATATTTCTGCTGCTTAATTTGGTTTGTTTCTGCGTTTGTCCTGGAGCTGCGGGCCGCGGCATCTGTCTCAGCTCCTTTTATACATTATCAAAGTTTTATTGATTTCACTCTGACTGTTGTCGAGAGGAGAACGGCTGGATCAGACGCCGCTTCGGGCTGATGTTCGGTGACGCTGGTATCTCGGCGCAAACTTTAGACGCCTCACAATTCATTTCTGATCTCTTAGAAATGTCAGCGAGAAAAGAACAACAGAGACCATCAGAAATGAGCCAGACTTCTGAACGCACACAGAAAACAAACACACACACACGCACAAACACAATCACACTGACAAACACATGCGTAAACACACTCCATCACATGCATAAACACTCACAAACACATGCGTAAACACACTCACAAACACAAACCCAAACACTCACAAACATGCATAAACACTCACAAACACAATCACACTCACAAACACATGCGTAAACACACTCACACTCACAAACACATGCGTAAACACACTCACACTCACAAACACATGCGTAAACACACTCACACTCACAAACACATGCGTAAACACACTCACACTCACAAACACATGCGTAAACACACTCACACTCACAAACACATGCGTAAACACACTCACACTCACAAACACATGCGTAAACACACTCACACTCACAAACACATGCGTAAACACACTCACACTCACAAACACATGCGTAAACACACTCACACTCACAAACACATGCGTAAACACACTCACACTCACAAACACATGCGTAAACACACTCACACTCACAAACACATGCGTAAACACACTCACACTCACAAACACATGCGTAAACACACTCACACTCACAAACACATGCGTAAACACACTCACACTCACAAACACATGCGTAAACACACTCACACTCACAAACACATGCGTAAACACACTCACACTCACAAACACATGCGTAAACACACTCACACTCACAAACACATGCGTAAACACACTCACACTCACAAACACATGCGTAAACACACTCACACTCACAAACACATGCGTAAACACACTCACACTCACAAACACATGCGTAAACACACTCACACTCACAAACACATGCGTAAACACACTCACACTCACAAACACATGCGTAAACACACTCACACTCACAAACACATGCGTAAACACACTCACACTCACAAACACATGCGTAAACACACTCACACTCACAAACACATGCGTAAACACACTCACACTCACAAACACATGCGTAAACACACTCACACTCACAAACACATGCGTAAACACACTCACACTCACAAACACATGCGTAAACACACTCACACTCACAAACACATGCGTAAACACACTCACACTCACAAACACATGCGTAAACACACTCACACTCACAAACACATGCGTAAACACACTCACACTCACAAACACATGCGTAAACACACTCACACTCACAAACACATGCGTAAACACACTCACACTCACAAACACATGCGTAAACACACTCACACTCACAAACACATGCGTAAACACACTCACACTCACAAACACATGCGTAAACACACTCACACTCACAAACACATGCGTAAACACACTCACACTCACAAACACATGCGTAAACACACTCACACTCACAAACACATGCGTAAACACACTCACACTCACAAACACATGCGTAAACACACTCACACTCACAAACACATGCGTAAACACACTCACACTCACAAACACATGCGTAAACACACTCACACTCACAAACACATGCGTAAACACACTCACACTCACAAACACATGCGTAAACACACTCACACTCACAAACACATGCGTAAACACACTCACACTCACAAACACATGCGTAAACACACTCACACTCACAAACACATGCGTAAACACACTCACACTCACAAACACATGCGTAAACACACTCACACTCACAAACACATGCGTAAACACACTCACACTCACAAACACATGCGTAAACACACTCACACTCACAAACACATGCGTAAACACACTCACACTCACAAACACATGCGTAAACACACTCACAAACACATGCATAAACACTCACAAACACATGCATAAACACACTCAATCACATGCGTAAACACACTCACAAACACAATCACACTCACAAACATGCATAAACACTCACAAACACAATCACACTCACAAACACATGCGTAAACACACTCACAAACACATGCATAAACACTCACAAACACATGCGTAAACACTCACAAACACATGCATAAACACTCACAAACACATGCATAAACACTCACAAACACATGCATAAACACACGCACACACATGTACGCATAAACACACGCATGCACAAACACTCAAGCAAACAAACACACTAACACACACACATGCACAAACACTCACAAACAAACTCACACACACACAAGCAAACAAACACATGCAAAAAACGAATGCACACACAAACAAACACAAGCACAGACACACACATGGACAAACACTCACTAAAACAAACAAACACATGCTCAAACACACAAACAAATGCACAAATGTGCATACATGCACATACATGCAATCACACACCTTCACACATGCACACAAACAGTTGTTAAGGTGTTTTGGGTAGTTGTCAGGATGTTGCTATACAGAGCTGATGAAGTATTTTGATTCAGTTGCTATGCAGTTGCTAGGGTGTTTTGTTTAAATGCCTGGACCTAGTTATTTGCTAATTATAGTTATTTTATGTGTTACTATGCAGTTGCACAAAACAATGTTACAATGCACAAAAATCTGTTGTATTTCCTGTACAGTAGCTTATTTTATGTATTCTTCAAACAGGTTTGCCCTTTAGACCAGGGATGGGCAGTATTTATGATACATGTATTTCAAATACATATTTCGTAGTTTGCCCAGACTTGTTGCTGCACTATTAATGTGTATGTGTCCTCTATACGTCTTTGGCACTCGATAGATTCAGTGGTTGGAGTTGGGTTAATACTCCTTGACAAGTTCTGTTGCTACTTTCTGACTGCATTTAAAATCAAAACATATTGATCATTTAATAATAGTCGAAATGCTAAAATGTTTGTTTTCAACTTCCAAATAGATGTCCAATGATTGATAAATAAATATTTTATTCCTGATTATTGTGCCCTAATTGAAGTAGCTGTTTAGTAGGATCATGATTCTGCATACCATTGCGTGAATGACTGCCTGACACATAATATATTATTATATTTATATTAGTTAAACTAGTTGCTATGAATACAGGTGCCATCAGTTGTCTTCTTATGAATGACTTGTTTGTCATTGAGTCAGTGCTGCTGATGCAAAGTAGGCCCTTCGTTACCAAACACCAAGTAACTAAATTAGGATACAATTATGAGTCATTCGCAAGCTGTTAAACATTAAACTGTTGGTTACTTTAAAACTAACCTTCATCTGGGAGATCGCAGGGATATGTGAATATTGTATCTGTTAAATGGTTGCATATGTCAGATTCATTGCATGACTCTGATAGCTGTTGCTATATCAATATATATATATGCTATATATTATGCTCCCTTGTAAAAGTATTTTTTAGTATTGTTAAAATGCAGTAGTTTATTTTGATACATGGTGTGGCTGCTGTATTTTGTAGTTTATTTTGATACACTTCAAATTATGGTATTTGGTATTTTATTGTAAAATAGCCTACATTTTGATGTATCTTTGTCCAACCCTGCTTCAGACATACTTCATCCCACCCTCTGAAGTGTGCGCATACAGTAGCTCTGTGAGGTTTGATGTCCTACTGTACATCCTGAAGGGTTTATTCATTCATTGTGTCTTCACTTGCACATGTTTATTGGATCGTCCTCTTCCAGGACTGGGAGTTTCCTCACTTCATGGGCGATCTGGACATGAACCTCCCGGGTCTTTCCACCACGCAGCTGAAGATCAAACTGCCCGTCTGCAAGCGCATCTTTAAGGATGAGTACCACATCCACATCACGGGTAAATACACACACTTGTGCTTTAAGTAGGGCACGACAGCAAATACACCGTGAGCACAATTATGCCGGTGAAGCAAGCAGTATAGTGCTCTAAACTGTCGTTTGGGACAGGACGGATGAATTAATTCCTTTCCCAAAGGGACACGCTGTCAGAATATTAGCTCGTTAGATACATCTCTTTATAATGATGTGTTTGAAGGCAGTGTTGGTAATGCATACTAATTAGTATTTGCTCATCTGTAAACGTGCGTTTATATAATGGAGTCAGTAAATCTGACGGAAGTGTGCGAGCGAACCACTTCGGTTTCTCGTTTTCCATCTCGCTGTGTTTTGCTCACTGTAGCGAGGCTCTTGATGGCCGTCTTGGGAGTAGATGATCGCTCCCTGGAGTCTTGGGAAATGGCCTTCCTGCTCAACCGTTCATAAAAGTCTTTAACCTTATTGTTTGGCGTGGTGATTTAGCGTTTGAGAGTAACCCCGCATGAGTGCGTTAACAACAAAAGCCATTAGAAAGTGACTCCCAACTCAATTATTTCACTTTCTCAAGCAGCCGTCTGACTCGCAGATACTCTGGGATCAATTCCCAACATGCTGATCTTCTATTTTCCTTTTTTCTACATCAGGGAAATGGTTTAATGGTTGCTGTGCAGTTGCTAAGGTGTTTTGGGTGGTTGCCAGGTTGTTGCTATGCGGTTGCTAAGGTGTTTTGGGTGGTTGCCAGGTTGTTGCTATGCAGTTGCTAAGGTGTTTTGGGTAGTTTCCACTTGCCAGGGTGTTGCTATGCAGTTGCTGTGGTGTTTTGGGTTGTTGCCAGGGTGTTGCTATGCAGTTGCTAGGGTGTTTTGGGTAGTTGCCAGGATGTTGCTGTATAGAGTTTTGAGTATATTGCTATGCAGTTGTTAAGGTGCTTTGAGTAATTGCCAGGATGTTGTAATTTAAGGTGCTTTGAGTAATTGCCAGGATGTTGTAATTTAAGGTGTTTTGTGTAGTTGCCAGGGCGTTGCAATGCCGTTTCTAGGGTGTTTTGGGTAGTTGCCAGGATGTTGTAATTTAAGGTGTTCTGTGTTGTTGCCAGGGCATTGCTATGCAGTTGCTAGGGTGTGTTTGATTGTTGCCAGGATGTTGCTATATAGAGTTGTTAAAGTGTTTTGGGTATGTTGTTATAGAGTTGCTAGGGTGTTTTGGGTAGTTGCTAGAATGTTATGTAGCTGTTAAGGTGTTGCTATGTACATTTGTTACAAGGATGTTGCTACATATGCAGTTGTTAAGGTGTTTTGATTAAATGGCAGCACATTGGTATTTAGTTGTTATGGTGTTTTGGGTAGTTGCCAGGGTGTTGCTATGCAGTTGCTGTGGTGTTTTGAGTTGCCAGGACGTCACTATGCAGTTGCTGTGGTGTTTTGGGTTGTTGCCAGGGTGTTGCTATGCAGTTGCTAGGGTGTTTTGGGTAGTTGCTAGGATGTTGCTATGCAGATGCTTTGGTGTTTTGGGTAGTTGCCAGGACATTGCTATGCAGTTGCTGTGTGTTGTGTGTAGTTGCCAGTGCATTGCAATGCAGTGTGTAGGGTGTTTTGTGTAGTTGCCAGGATGTTGTAATTTAGGGTGTTTTGTGTAGTTGCCAGGGCGTTGCAATGCAGTTTCTAGGGTGTTTTGTGTAGTTGCCAGGATGTTGTAATGTAGGGTGTTTTGTGTAGTTGCCAGGGCATTGCAATGCAGTTTCTAGGGTGTTTTGTGTAGTTGCCAGGATGTTGTAATTTAGGGTGTTTTGTGTAGTTGCCAGGGCGTTGCAATGCAGTTTCTAGGGTGTTTTGTGTAGTTGCCAGGATGTTGTAATTTAGGGTGTTTTGTGTAGTTGCCAGGTCGTTGCAATGCAGTTTCTAGGGTTTTTTTGGTAGTTGCCAGAATGTTATGTAGGCCTAGCAGTTAAAGTGTTGCTATGGACATTTGTTACCAAAACGTTGCTATGGAGTTGTTAAGGTGTTTTGAATAAATGCCAGCATGTTGTTATTTAGTTGCTAGGTTGTTTTGGGTAGTTGCCAGGATGTTGCTATGCAGTTGCTGTGGTGTTTTGAGTAGTTGCCAGGGTGTTTCCATGCAGTTGCTATGGTGTTCTTGGTATTGGCCAGGTTGTTGCTATGCAGTTGTTTGTCTTCTGATTAAATGCCAGGACATTGCTATGCAGTTTCTAGGGTGTTTTGGGTAGTTGCCAGGGTGTTGCTATGCAGTTGCTGTAATGTTTTGGGTTGCCAGTGTGTTGCTATGCAGTTGCTGTGGTGTTGTGGGTTGCCAGTACATTGTTATGCAGTTGCTGTGGTGTTTTGGGTAGTTGCCAGGGTGTTGCTATGCAGTTGCTGTGGTGTTTGGCTTATCAGTTTGTTGCTATGCAGTTGCTGTGGTGTTTTGGGTAGTTGCTAGGATGTTGCTATGCAGATGCTTTGGTGTTTTGGGTAGTTGCCAGGACATTGCTATGCAGTTGCTGTGGTGTTTTGGGTAGTTGCCAGGGAGCTGCCATGCAGTTGCTGGGGTGTTTTGGGTTGCCATTGTGTTGCTATGCAGTTGCTGTGGTGTTTTGGATAGTTGCCAGGGTGTTGCTATGCAGTTGCTTTGGTGTTGTGGGTTGCCAGTACATTGCTATGCAGTTGCTGTGGTGTTTTGGGTAGTTGCCAGGATGTTGCTATACAGAGTTGCTAAAGAGTTTTGAGTATGTCTGAAATACACTGGGATAAATTCCAAACACACTAATCTTCCCCTTTTTTCTCCCTATCGCAGGGAAATGGTTTAATTACGGAATTATCTTCCTGGTCCTCATCCTGGACCTCAACATGTGGAAGAACCAGATCTTCTACAAGCCCTATGAATACGGTCAATACGTAGGTCCAGGAGAGAAGATCTACACTGTGGAGGATCCAGAAACGCTGCGCGACTTCAACCGCAGCACACTGACCTGGGAGTGGCGCTCCACCAACATCGACCCGCGCACCAACCAGACGTACGTCCAGAGAGACATGTTCCTTCACAGCCGCTACGTGGGCGCCAGTCTGGATGTCAAATGCCTGGCGTTCATCCCGAGTCTGGCGGCCTTCGTGCTCTGCGGGTTCTTCATTTGGCTGTTCGGACGCTTCCAAGACAGCGAGACGTTCCCTGAGAATCAAGACAAGAGCTACGAGCGCATCAAGCGCAAGTCGCCGTCTGATCTGGGAGTCACGCCGGAGGAAGTGCACATCACCATGAGCGAGGCCTTGAAGAGGAGCGGGACGCCCATGCTGCTTCTGGTGGACACTCATCATTTCGGGTCGTCAAACAACTCCATGTCGCCGTGTTCGAACGAAACCCAGGAGACCCAACCCAGTGTAGCCGTTGACAACAACGCCCATGAGGACACAGCTGATGTCAAAAAACTGACCCCATGACCGTAACCAAAGGTCAAATCGGCTTTCTGAGATCCTCAGCGTTGTTTGATGTCCAACAGACTTGGTGTTCAAAGTCCTCGGGAAAACTATCACAGACTCTACCTTGAAATTTGTATTTTTATATCAAGCGATCTTGCACTGCGCACCAACTTTCTGAACTTTTTCCACATTTTCAAGGACATTGGTCTTTGCTGCTGGATGTTTGACTTTTCTATCTCTTTTTTTATGTAGATACTTTTGTGCCTACATGGATGAAATGTTGTCCTCACAGTGAACGCATGGCATGATGGTCATGAAAATACTTGTAATGAACACCTAAATCTGTGCCTTCATTAAAAAACTTTGAAGGCAGTGCTGGGTAGATTATTTACAAATTGTAGTCTGTTACTGATTCCAAATCACATGACAAAAATTGTAGTTAGTAACGTAATCCATTACACTTTTAGGTAATATAATCAGATTACTTTTAGATTACTTTTGATCTAACTTGTTTATCACATTGACTTAAATAGGATATTCGTGTACCATATTGAAATGAAAATACAAAGAGAAAGCAAATATAGTCCATTTGTTGTTATTAACAGCATGAAGTGCATTAAACATTACGCTACATCAAGGTTTCCCAAACTGGGCTTTGTGAAGGAACTGAAGGGGGGTTGTGTGTTTATTGAAAAGCTAATAATTAATTAAATCATTAAAATGTAAAATTAAAATAACAACAATTAAAATAAAACACTTACTAAAAACTTACCTGGATGTCATGTGACCGTTAACTAACTTCAAAGGACAGTGAACATGCAAAAGTTCGTAAATACAGTGGTCAAATGCCGTCTTTGTGTGAAAAGTCTAAACTGGAAGACTTTCTGATTGTATATAAGTGGTAGGATATTTTAGAAAGGAAAACTGAAAATAATAATAAGGAAGAATCAATCAATTCTGAACAATTTATTGCTATTGCGGCAAAAGTAACTGTCTGATTACAAGTATTTTAAAATGTAATCTAATTCCAAGTACTTAATTTTTGGAATTTGATTATGTAATCCAGAATACACATAATCAGTTACTACCCAGCACTGATTGCAGGTTACTAAAGATCGTGTCAAATCATTATCCGTTGAGTTATTTATCAGTTATTTAGACACCAAACTGCTGTGCAACCAAATACGTTCACATGCATGTATTGGAAAATCGGATTTATCTCGAGAAGTAGAATTATAGTATATGCACGTGTTACCACTTTTCAGTATTTTCAGTAAAAAAAAAATAGTGCATTTCGTTTTTTAGGTTCAGCCAAAGCAAAACGGATTCCTTTGTCTTTTATACGTGTGTGATTTTGAAATCTTCACCGCAGTGTGTTGTTTTCCCATCTTCATTTAATCTGTTCATGTTGGTGCTGTGTGTTTTTCTGATGAGCAGGTGAGCCCCTCTTAAAATGTTTGGACGGTAAATATCAGATATATTTGCGTCAAACCCTGTTATCAATAAAGACCTTCTTCTGACACGCAGGTACCATGTTATTTCAGCGGTTGCATGTTATCGGTGGAAATGGTTCTTCTCGTATCGAGATGCTTCCGAAGTGGTGTTAGTCGCCGGTAGTTGTGTTCCAGTGTGACCTGGTTGCCAAGCAACCCCGAAGGCCATCCTTCATCCAGATGTCGATCCGGTTCTGCAGAAAGTGGCAATTGGGTAAACCGCGATTAGGCACCATTACGGGTCAAAACACAAGGGTTAGCTATAAAAGCATTTTTCACTGAAGGTGATATATTGAAGCTTTCAGAAATCTGCATGTGACATGTTACCGCTTCACATGTGACCACTTTCAGTGTTTGTTCCTGCGGAGAGAAGTGTAAAAGTTTCTTTACAGCCATTTCGGTTCATAATAGATCCTATTTTATTGCTTTTGAAGTTTGTCGACTGCCTTTTCAAAGCACTGTGCTTTGACATGATTATTCTCAATCTTTTCTGTACAGTAGTTGTAAACCTGAAATTTTCTTGCTGTAGTTGCACGGCTTTTAATCTCCACACAACACAATACACTGGTGAGGGAATCTGGAGCACGCTTGACTGTTGTTGTGGCATTTGATGCTGGCAAATCTGTTCCTCACCATCCGACTATAAGTCCGCCTCTAACTTTCAATATCTGTGATCATGGAGAGAAATTAGCTATTGATTTCTTTGCAGGGCACAGACAGACATGCAGTACTGTATTAGCAAAGCAAGTTAGAGGAGAAAATGACACAAAAATTAACCCCTGGTAACCTACAGCTGAATAGTGTAAGTAACAGTCTCTGTCAGGAACAGTTCACGCATAGTTTACAGTGATTAAAGCAGTTGTTTCTAATGTATACATGAGTCAGACAGTAATATTATATGAATTTGAGGCGTAATTGCATAACGGCTGAAAACTGTTGAGTGTTTATCAACAAAGAGATTAAATAATTTGATATGTGTGAAATTGCACACAAAGATACATTTTAATGACCACATGTACATGCTTTTCAGAATGAAAGGATAAACTAATAGGCTAAATATTGGAAAATATAACTGAATTAATTTGTGTTTTCTGCTGGCCTTAATGTAGGCCTACATAAAAAATTACTGACTCTAAATCGCTCTTTTCTTTATTCAAAATTGATCTACAGATGTATAAAGAAAACTGTATATTCGTCTTATGTGTGCCTCTTAAGGTGTTAATTTATTTATTTTTCTTATTAACCTTGCAAAAAACTCTGTGTATACTTTCTTTCTTTTTTCAGTGTTTTGTTTTTAGAACTCTGTTTTGTAATGTTTAATATAAAAAAAAATAATCGAAAAAAGATACAAAGTTCCTATTAAATTCAAATGATTTGCAATTCGCGCTCCGAAGTCCCAATCTAAATTTTAAAAAATCACAATACACGTTTCGAAGTTTCGATCCAAATCAAGAGTCGCAAAACCTCTCAGAAGTTCCAATCTAAATAAAATGATTCGTGATATGCGCTCCGAAGTCCAGATCTGAATAACGATTCGCGATACGCCCTCCGAAGTCCAGATCTGAATAACGATTCGCGAATCAAGAGTCGCAAAACCTCTCCGAAGTTCCAATCTAAATAAAATGATTCGTGATACGCGCTCCGAAGTCCAGATCTGAATACTGATTCGCGATACTCCCTCGGAAGTCCTGATCTGAATAACGATTCGCGATACGCCCTCCGAAGTCCAGATCTGAATAACGATTCGCGATACTCCCTCCGAAGTCCAGATCTGAATAACGATTCGCGATACTCCCTCCGAAGTCCAGATCTGAATAACGATTCGCGATACGCCCTCCGAAGTCCAGATCTGAATACTGATTCGCGATACTCCCTCCGAAGTCCAGATCTGAATAACGATTCGCGATACGCCCTCCGAAGTCCAGATCTGAATAACGATTCGCGATACGCCCTCCGAAGTCCAGATCTGAATAACGATTCGCGATACTCCCTCCGAAGTCCAGATCTGAATAACGATTCGCGATACACGCTCCGAAGTCCCAATCTAAATTAAAAAAAATCCCAATACACGTTTCGAAGTTTTGATCTGAATCAGAAGATTCGCAAAACCGCTCCGAAGTTCCAATCTAAATAAAATTATTCGTGATACGTGCTCCGAAGTCCCAATCTAAATTTTAAAAATCACAATACACGTTTATCAAAAGAGTCGCAAAACCGCTCCGAAGTTCCAATCTAAATAAAATTATTCGTGATACGCGCTCCGAAGTCCAGATCTGAATAACGATTCGAAATATGCCCTCCAAAGTCCAGATCTGAATAATGATTCGCGATACACGCTCCGAAGTCCCAATCTAAATTTTAAAAAATCCCAATACACGTTTCGAAGTTTCGATCCGAATCAAAAGATTCGCAAAACCGCTCCGAAGTTCCAATCTATATAAAATTATTTGTGATACGCGCTCCGAAGTCCAGATCTGAATAACGATTCGAAATATGCCCTCCAAAGTCCAGATCTGAATAATGATTCCCGATACACGCTCCGAAGTCCCAATCTAAATTTTAAAAAATCCCAATACACGTTTCGAAGTTTCGAACCGAATCAAAAGATTCGCAAAACCGCTCCGAAGTTCCAATCTATATAAAATTATTCGTGATACGCGCTCCGAAGTCCAGATCTGAATAATGATTCGCGATACGCGCTCCAAAGTCCAGATCTGAATAACGATTCGCGATACGCGCTCCGAAGTCCTGATCTGAATCAAAAGATTCATGAACCCGCTTAGTTCCGATCTGTATCAAATGATTCACGAAGCCGCTCCGAAGTCCTGATCTGAATCAAATGATTCGCGACACAAGATCCGATTGGCATGCTTCGTAACAGCGATGCAATGGTTTGATTCTGAGTTTCGAAAAGCACCCTTTTTACAATCATCACAAGTGATGTCGAAATTCGAAAATGAATGGTCCTTTACTGGTTTTTGCTAGTGAATCACTTGAAATTAATGATCGAAATCATGAGTTTGAGTTTGAATCAATCAGGGCGTTTATTTGTTAGTGTGCACTGTCACTGAAGCAACAAATATAGGTATTTAATCATAGAATTATATGCAGTCTTCCTGCAGACACACATGCATTTACAGCGATTATATGAACGGTTTGGTTAGCATGATGTGTAGCAGACTTGTCTGCATGTCAGGGCAACAATTCAATGAACCAGAAATAAATATTAAGTTATTTAAATTGTAGAGACAATATTGTTTTTTTTGCTGTATTTACAAATATACAAAACCAGTCTTAAACAAAGCCAAGTTGAGCGTCTCTGCAGCAACACACAGTGCTTGTTTCCTTACTGAATGAATTTGAGTTTTGAACAAATCATGTGAGTCAGTGATTCACTGATCCATTCAGAAAAACAGTCTCTTCCTTCCTGAATCAATCAGTCATTTTGAAAAATCAATGAATAAATGACTAAATAAGTGACTCACTCATTAAGACAGTGGCTTGCCGCCCCCTACTGGCAATTTTAATTTCATATTTATAAGTATCATTCTATTTTTTTCTATAATTTCAAATTTCTATATTCCAGCTTATGAATTTAAAACATTTATCTCATAACATTATTTATGCAATTTGTAAGTGCAGTGTAAATGCATGTACAAGTGTTAAAAAACAAAAATAAAATAAGTATATGGAACCTTGCATGATTAATTAGGTCTTAGTCTCAGCCTCAGACGTCACGCCCACGGAACATTGGCTAAACGTCTGATGCATACGGCACACAAAAGTGGAAACACTTCAGGAGTTTCGAAGTCGTCATTGGATTGGTTGAATTATGCAGGATTTCCGGGAGACGTGTGTGTCACATTCTATAATGTTCCGCCTGGAAACAAAGATGCGGTGACGCCAAACCCCCTCACGAAAGAAGAAAGCCGTCGTGTTTACAACTGTGACAACGAGCACTTATCAGGATCAACTAAACGCTGGATTTTCAAAAGTATGTGAAATACTTAAAGTTCGTGGCACAGAGTCTTTCAAATACGTCCTAGAGTTTTACACACCGGTCTGTAATTGTGGCGACATTTGCACGCCCCAAAACGTGATGCTGAAACTAAACGAACTGTGATTGGTTGTTTGACATGTCGGTCAAACGGCCTAATGGGCGGGCCTTGGCCAATGAAAGCTGCCATGGATTCCAGACCTTCAGCCATCAAAAAAAAAAAAAGAATAAAACCTTAAAGGGATACTCCAAACAAAAAACAAAAATAACGACTTTATTCAACAATTCGTCTCCTCTGTGTCTCTCCGCATCACTGTAGCGCCATTTTGGAGAATATCCGCTGAACGCAAGCAGCGTACGTTATTCTGTGTCAGCTGTGACACAAGGATACGTTTTCTACATGTATTTATGCTTTGATTTGAATGAAAACAGCGCATCCGGCTGACACAGAATAGCGTACGCTGCTTGCATTCAGCGGATATTCTCCAAAATGGCGCTACAGTGATTCGGAGAGACACAGAGGAGACGAATTGTTGAATAAAGTCGTTATTTTTGTTTTCTTCACGTACAAAAAGTATTCTCGTCAGATGGACTATTCTGACGATGTCTTTCATACTTTTCTGGACCTTGACAGTGTAAGTTACTTGGCAGTCTATGGAACAGTCACAAGCCTCCCGGTTTTCATCCAAAATATCTTAAATTGTGTTCCGAAAACGAACAAAGCTTTTACGGGTTTGGAACGACATGGGGGTAGGTGATTAATGACCAAATTTTCATTTTGGGGTGGAGTGTCCCTTTAATTGGAATATGATGTGCATGCAAACATGTTTTTAATTGAATGAATGAATGAATGAATGATCTAGCTTCGATGTAATTACATTTTTTTTATTCTTTTTTTCTTTTTTTTTTTGTTTGAGCTTTTTTAAATTCAGAATATAGATCTTAATTGGACTATGATGTGTATGCAAACATGTTTTTGAATGAATGAATAAATAAATAATTACAACTGAGGTGACAGCATTAAATCAAAACATACATTTCCATAAGATTCAATCTCTAAATGATATACACTACCATTCAGAAGTTTGGTTTGGGGTATTTACTTACTTATTTTTTGAAGAAAAAAAAACATTTTATTGTGTAAAGATATTTACTGTGTAATGTCACAAAATATTTTTATTTCAAATAAATGTTTTCTAGTCATCCAGGAATCCTGTAAATAATCTGGTTTCGACAAATATATTAAGCAGCATTTAACATTAACATTTAGTTTAGTTCTGTTATAATGTTTAAAAAAAAACAAAAAACAGATGAACTTAATCTTGTCAACTTTTGCTACTTTAGTTTGTTACTCCCTAACATTAGTATTAACATATGTGAGCCAATAACAAGTAGACAGCATTAAATACAGATATACACAATTTCTTATGAAAGTCACTGAAATCCCATTCATATTTATTAAAAATGGATGTGACTACCTCCCATTTGCACTTTAAATGCTAATGCATCTCAGAAAACAACAAAGCAACGCCTACTCACCTGTCAATCAAACACTGCACTAAAACTAGCTCCATAAAGAATAGTCTAATATACATAAGGAAAAGCTTGTACATATATGACATTTAGAGATCAAATCTGATTTTATGTGGCACAGGAGATGCATTTGAGATATGTATGTTACATGTTTGGTTAAACCTCAGTCTGTCTTGTGATCAGGTCGTTATTCTGTGTCAGCTGTGACACAAGGATACGTTTTCTACATGTATTTATGCTTTGATTTGAATGAAAACAGCGCATCCGGCTGACACAGAATAGCGTACGCTGCTTGCATTCAGCGGATATTCTCCAAAATGGCGCTACAGTGATTCGGAGAGACACAGAGGAGACGAATTGTTGAATAAAGTCGTTATTTTTGTTTTCTTCACGTACAAAAAGTATTCTCGTCAGATGGACTATTCTGACGATGTCTTTCATACTTTTCTGGACCTTGACAGTGTAAGTTACTTGGCAGTCTATGGAACAGTCACAAGCCTCCCGGTTTTCATCCAAAATATCTTAAATTGTGTTCCGAAAACGAACAAAGCTTTTACGGGTTTGGAACGACATGGGGGTAGGTGATTAATGACCAAATTTTCATTTTGGGGTGGAGTGTCCCTTTAATTGGAATATGATGTGCATGCAAACATGTTTTTAATTGAATGAATGAATGAATGAATGATCTAGCTTCGATGTAATTACATTTTTTTTATTCTTTTTTTCTTTTTTTTTTTGTTTGAGCTTTTTTAAATTCAGAATATAGATCTTAATTGGACTATGATGTGTATGCAAACATGTTTTTGAATGAATGAATAAATAAATAATCTGGCTTGAATTGTATTTAATGTTTTTATTATAAAATTTTTTTTTTTTTTTCCCTCTCTTTTTTTGTGCGTGAGCTTTTTTTATTCATTCAGAATCTAGACCTTTAATCGGACAATGATGTGTATGCAAACATGTTTTTGAATGAATGAATGATCTGGCTTGAATTTTGTTTATTTAATTTAATTTAATTTTTTTTCATTTTTCCCTCTCTTTTTTATGCATGAGCTTTTTTTATTTATTCAGAATCTAGACGTTAATCGGACTATGATGTACATGCAAACATGTTTTTGATGAATGAATAAATGAATGAATAATCTAGCTTGGATTTGAATACATTTTTTAAAATAATTTGTTTATTTACATTTTTTTTTTTAGCTTTTTTTTTAATTCAGAATATATGATGTGTATGCAAACATGTTTTTGAATGAATGAATAAATAAATAATCTGGCTTGAATTGTATTTAATGTTTTTATTATAAAATTTTGTTTTTTTTTAATTTTCCCTCTCTTTTTTTGTGCGTGAGCTTTTTTTATTCATTCAGAATCTAGACCTTTAATCGGACAATGATGTGTATGCAAACATGTTTTTGAATGAATGAATAAATAAATAATCTGGCTTGAATTGTATTTAATGTTTTTATTATAAAATTTTGTTTTTTTTTAATTTTCCCTCTCTTTTTTTGTGCGTGAGCTTTTTTTATTCATTCAGAATCTAGACCTTTAATCGGACAATGATGTGTATGCAAACATGTTTTTGAATGAATGAATAAATAAATAATCTGGCTTGAATTGTATTTAATGTTTTTATTATAAAATTTTGTTTTTTTTTAATTTTCCCTCTCTTTTTTTGTGCGTGAGCTTTTTTTATTCATTCAGAATCTAGACCTTTAATCGGACAATGATGTGTATGCAAACATGTTTTTGAATGAATGAATAAATAAATAATCTGGCTTGAATTGTATTTAATGTTTTTATTATAAAATTTTGTTTTTTTTTAATTTTCCCTCTCTTTTTTTGTGCGTGAGCTTTTTTTATTCATTCAGAATCTAGACCTTTAATCGGACAATGATGTGTATGCAAACATGTTTTTGAATGAATGAATAAATAAATAATCTGGCTTGAATTGTATTTAATGTTTTTATTATAAAATTTTGTTTTTTTTTAATTTTCCCTCTCTTTTTTTGTGCGTGAGCTTTTTTTATTCATTCAGAATCTAGACCTTTAATCGGACAATGATGTGTATGCAAACATGTTTTTGAATGAATGAATAAATAAATAATCTGGCTTGAATTGTATTTAATGTTTTTATTATAAAATTTTGTTTTTTTTTAATTTTCCCTCTCTTTTTTTGTGCGTGAGCTTTTTTTATTCATTCAGAATCTAGACCTTTAATCGGACAATGATGTGTATGCAAACATGTTTTTGATTGAATGAATGAATGATCTGGCTTGAATTTTGTTTATTTAATTAAAAAAAAATTTTTTTCATTTTTCCCTCTCTTTTTTATGCATGAGCTTTTTTTATTTATTCAGAATCTAGACGTTAATCGGACTATGATGTACATGCAAACATGTTTTTGATGAATGAATGAATGAATGAATAAATGAATGAATAATCTAGCTTGGATTTGAATACATTTTTTAAAATAATTTGTTTATTTACATTTTTTTTTTAGCTTTTTTTTAAATTCAGAATATATGATGTGTATGCAAACATGTTTTTGATTGAATGAATGAATGATAATCTGGCTTGAATTTGATTATTTTTCTTTTTTTCCCTCTCTTTTTTTATGCGTGAGATTCAGAAATTCAGAATCTAGACCTTAATTGGACTATGATGTGCATGCAAACGTTTTTGATGAATGAATGAATGAATAATCTGGCTTTGAGTTTTATTTAATATTTTAAAATTATTTTAAAATTATAATTTTTTTTCTTTTTTTTTTAAAATTCAGAATATAGACCTTAAGCGGACTATGATGTGCATGTAAACATGGTCAATATTGATATCACACTGAGATGTATATTCAGCTGCAAATTTAGCTGCTCATCCCAGATTTGTCCACAGTCAGATCTGTCTACTTCAACTATACGATGAGCTCGTGAGATCCCGCAGGCACCGTCGGCTGGTAAATTGAGTCGTGCTCAGTGAGGCTGTTCTTGGCGTCTACGAGATCACAGTCCGGAGAGACTCAAACTCCTGACAAGCGCTGACAGACACGGAAGTGCTCCTCTGAATCTGTCAGGCCTCCGCCACCAGCTCCTGGGGCATGCTGGGAATGTACCGTGTCAGCTGTCGTGTTTTCAGGACGGAGGGAAGCTTGTAAATTGGAATTCCTTCGCCGTCCGGGTCTCGACAGCGGCGACACGGCAAATCCCCACACGGAGAAAACCCAGGAGCCTTAATAGTCTCTCCCTCCGTTCGACTGCTTTTCCAGAGATAGAAAAATGTCCATTTTTATCAAGCGTGCTGCAGGGAAAGTCAGGAGAATATCACACCGTCCTTGAGACGCGTGCTAATGAGCAGTTGCGTGGCTAAAATCGTTAACAGGCCGAGAAATAAATAAATAAACGACCAGCGCACTGTTTCTCTTCAACAGCAGCTGCAGACGGAAGATAACTTCAGCACGGACGGCGGGAGCTGATAAGATAGCACACACTTACTGTTTATTACGCGGAAAAAATCTTTTCAAGGTGGTTGTCGATGTTTCGAGACAAACTGGGAGACTTTCACGTACATGTGTACAATTGATCACTTTTTTGTGGCCTCATCTGTTGGAAAAACAGCTGAGGCCCGTTGCATGGGGAAGTCGTGGCCTAATGGTTAGAGAGTCAGACTCGTAACCCAAAGGTTGTGGGTTCGAGTCTCAGGTCTGGCAGGAATTGTAGGTGGGGGGAGTGAATGTACAGCGCTCTCTCCCACCTTCAATACCTGTCATTATACCACGACTGAGGTGCCCTTAAGCAAGGCACCGGACCCCCAACTGCTCCCTGGGCTTCCCACTGCTCCGGGTGTGTGTTCACTGTGTGTGTGTGTGTGTGTGTGTGTCATTATACCACGACTGAGGTGCCCTTAAGCAAGGCACCGGACCCCCAACTGCTCCCTGGGCTTCCCACTGCTCCGGGTGTGTGTTCACTGTGTGTGTGTGTGTGTTCACTGCTTAGACCTATATTTTCTTTAATATATAACTTTAACCCTTGTGCATGAATTTAAAAAAAGTTAATCTGAGGACAAAAATGTCCATGTCAAAAAAACGGTCATAAAAATATGATATATCATTAATTTTGTTTGTTTGCTTGTTTATTTGTGTATGTTTTGCTTTCTCTGACATGGATCATCAGTCCTGACCATAACTACCAAAATTCATTTATTTTCATGCAAATTTCATTCAAATTCATTCATTTTATATTTAAAAATATTTATATTAAAAAATATATAAAATGTTTTTATTTTTTTGTTTGTTTAATAATTTATTTATTAATTTGTTTGTGTATTTTATCATTTTTATGTATGCATTTATTTTCTCATTTGCTTATTTCTCATTTTTATTTGCACATTGATCCCAGCATTTTCCGGTATACGATTATCAACAAAGAAGATCATTTACCGTGTTTTACACTCTTGCCTCTGCAAGCGTCTGCTAAACAGGATCTTTGATCATTACCAAGTGGAAAGTCGATTTCAAATGCCTTTCTGGTGCTCTTTTAAAGCAAGAACTTTCAGGTAAGAAATTCTGTCTTTGAGTTGAATGGGGCGGGGCTTAGTGCTGTCAGTCAAACCTGCAGCCAATCGGATTCCTCTGAAGCGTATCTCACTGAACCCCAGTGTTAATAGCGAGCAGAAGCGGTAATATCATCTCCCGTAGCTCGTGGCATCTGTCGCCGAGGGTTTTTCTCTCTGATAGTAAATTGGTCATTTAGGAGCCAGCTGGCATCAGGCCGCTGCATGCTGGGAGTCCTCTATCCCGCCGCTGGCCGAGAGCCACGTCCAGCGAGAGGCCGCTGGAGCACGCTGGGCACAAACCCGTCCCCGACCCCGGAGGCGGCCCCACACTGTGCTTCTGTGCTCGCTGAGGTCCGACACTTGAGAAATTACAGTCACAACAGAACGATCCACGACCCTGAAGAGTCTTTTAGATGAGCGGATGGGTTTTCAATGTTTAGATGACACCAAATAAGACTCCCATGCCTATATATATATATATATATATATTATTATTATTATTTCTATTAAGATACATTATTATGTTGTTTTTTCCCATAGTATTTATTTATTTGCTTTTTTTAGTATTTAATTTTATAGTCACATTTTTATTTACTTATTTTTTTGCTTTTTTATTGTAGCCTAATTTATTTTAATAAAATTTGACTTATTTTTTTATTTATTTTATTCTAGTTATATTTATTTTAATGTTTTTATTTATTTATATGTATTTGCTTGTTTTATATTATATTTTATTCATTTTAATAATTATTTTATTCATGTATGTATTTATTTACTTACCCATTTATTTGCTTTATTAAAATTTGTATTCATTTTATCCTATTTTTATGTATGTATTTACCCATTTATTTGCCTATTTTATTCTATTTTTATTATTTTTCATGTATATATTTATTTGTTTATTTTATTCTATTTTTATTTATTTTAATCTATGTATTTATTTATTTACTTGGTATTTTGCTTATTTTACTCTTTTTATTTTAATCTGTTTTTATGTATTTATTTACTCATTTACTTTGTTCTATTTTTATTTATGTGTTTATTTATTTGCTGATCAGAATTTTTTTATTCTAGTTTTTATTTATTTTACTCAAATGTTTTTATTAATCAAAAATGTATTTTGATTTTTAATTAATTAATTAATTTGTTTGACTGTTTTCTATAAACTTTTCCCTGGACCCCAGATTCAAAACCCCGATCTAGCACATGGAAAAGGTTTGTTTTAGTGTCTCAGTGCAGCTCTGTTGAAATGAAATCATTAGTTCACCCAAAATGGCATTTAAAAGCTCCTTCGACTTTCATTACATGGACAAGAGCAACCATAATATTCTTTAATTATGTTTCACAGAAGTAAAAAATAAGTCAAATGGATTTGGAACGACGCAAGGGTGATTAAATGATGAATCTTTATTGCATTTTGGTCTGAAACGCTCCTTTAAACTGCATCCGCTTCCTCTGAGCCGCACAGCATTGCGTTGTGGACTCAAACTCGACTCCATGCATGAATTCTTGATCAAACGCAGCAGGCACGGGGAGTGTTTTTTTGGACTCCGTCCCAAACGCTGAGCACATAACCCAGAGAATCGGCCCCATCAGCAGATCTGGGCCAAAAGGGAAACGCTGCAGCCAAGAAATGTGACTCTTTAGAGAGAAACAAGCAGTACATGAATGTAATCCATTGTGGAAAAAGGTTTGGATGGAGGAATCGAACTGCGTGTCACATGACTGAAATTTGAAAGCATTTTATCAGCATCAGCATGCATTAAAACTGCATTAGCCGACTTGTTTTCTTGGCAGATTAGCAAAGCATAATTGAATAATCATATTCAAACTCTCAGTTTCATTAGGAAGAAAGTAGCTACAAACACTGAAAATTGATGTTCATATCAGTGAAACGGTTGGGTAAGTGATATTTAATCTCTATTTACGCAGTCTCATTTGCACCACACTTTTGTTGAGTTGCACAAAATATTTCTCTGTGTTTTGAGCAGCATTGAGTGTTTTCCTGCTGGAGGACAGAAGATACATCAGCCCACCTCTCGGATGACCTCTGACCTCCTGAAGATGGAGTCCAGGAGTGATATAAGCGGGTGAAGATCAGGTCCTGCTGTACGTGTGGGACGAGGATTTGCAACCCAGTGCTTCTTATATAACACTTATAAGATTTAATGACTTCAGTTTGTGTGCATAAAGAAGCAGGTAATACATCCTCTAGCTTTATTATTTCCTTTATTTACTAGTTAGTGGTCAAGGAATCTGATCTTTCTCTCATGATGAACATTGTGGAGCTCCTTTTACATCTCTGATAAAATGAGAATGACTTTTCCTTCAGGTTGTGCCCCTAAATATCTATTAACACATGATTTTTAATTAAGACTTTAATTAAGACAACAAGAACAGATAACATCACACACACACACACACACACTCACTCACTCTCTCACACACACACTCACTCACTCACTCACTCACTCTCTCACACACACACACACTCACTCTCTCACACACTCACACACACACTCACTCTCTCACACACACACTCACTCACTCACTCACTCACTCTCTCACACACACACACACTCACTCTCTCACACACTCACACACACACTCACTCTCTCACACACACACTCACTCACTCACTCACTCACTCTCTCACACACACACACACTCACTCTCTCACACACTCACACACACACTCACTCTCTCACACACACACTCACTCACTCACTCACTCACTCTCTCACACACACACACACTCACTCTCTCACACACTCACACACACACTCACTCTCTCACACACACACTCACTCACTCACTCACTCACTCTCTCACACACACACACACTCACTCTCTCACACACTCACACACACACTCACTCTCTCACACACACACTCACTCACTCACTCACTCACTCTCTCACACACACACACACTCACTCTCTCACACACTCACACACACACTCACTCTCTCACACACACACTCACTCACTCACTCACTCACTCTCTCACACACACACACACTCACTCTCTCACACACTCACACACACACTCACTCTCTCACACACACACTCACTCACTCACTCACTCACTCTCTCACACACACACACACTCACTCTCTCACACACTCACACACACACTCACTCTCTCACACACACACTCACTCACTCACTCACTCACTCTCTCACACACACACACACTCACTCTCTCACACACTCACACACACACTCACTCTCTCACACACACACTCACTCACTCACTCACTCACTCTCTCACACACACACACACTCACTCTCTCACACACTCACACACACACTCACTCTCTCACACACACACTCACTCACTCACTCACTCACTCTCTCACACACACACACACTCACTCTCTCACACACTCACACACACACTCACTCTCTCACACACACACTCACTCACTCACTCACTCACTCTCTCACACACACACACACTCACTCTCTCACACACTCACACACACACTCACTCTCTCACACACACACTCACTCACTCACTCACTCACTCTCTCACACACACACACACTCACTCTCTCACACACTCACACACACACTCACTCTCTCACACACACACTCACTCACTCACTCACTCACTCTCTCACACACACACACACTCACTCTCTCACACACTCACACACACACTCACTCTCTCACACACACACTCACTCACTCACTCACTCACTCTCTCACACACACACACACTCACTCACTCACTCTCTCTCACACACACACACACACACACACACACACACAAAGCCATACACCTATAACTATATTATCACACAGTGAACTCTATATAGTTGAATATACAGTATATGTATACAGCTTTATTTGCAAATAAAAAAAAATTCTAATGAACGTTTTAAAAACATTCCCATCTTGTTATGAAAACATTATTTCTGAATGTAATCTAAACGTCCAGTTTTTAAAAATATTTAAAACATTCCATTTCATCATTTTGCAAACATTACGGAAACGTTCTAAACATTACGAAACAAGTAACATTTAAAAACTTTTAAATAAAAAAAACATGCCATATGCCTGTTTTTGCACCATTTTTATCTTTGTTTCAGCGGATCTTTATCCTCTAATAAAAATGAATAATCATATTTAGTGCAGCCTAATGAGACACAACACTGATCTTTTGAAAATAAGAGGATCTGCCGTCATTAAAATTAATTTAGTTATTCAAACATCCTCAGTCTAATTGAGTGACTAAATTTCCAAAAGTATACTTGCATACTACTTCCGACATACTATAGAATTAATATATCTTAATCTGGTAGATGCAGTAATAGTAGTATGCTCAGAATAGCACTGCTCTCAACAACTTTAGGTTGTTTATTGTTGCAAAATGTAAACTATATTATTGCACACTTTATCCACTAACAAAAATACATACTAAGAACGTTTTGTTAACATTCCCGTTAAGTTATGGAACCATTATAAGGGATAGTTCACCCAAAAATGAAAATTCATCACCGTCATGAGGGTGAGTAACTAATGACAGAATTTTCCGTTTTGGATGAACTATCCCTTCAAATGCATTAAACACGTTTTTTCTTCATTATACGAAGGTGATTAGAACATTCTGATTTATCTGAACATTCTGAAAAAGTAGTAACATTAGACAAACATTTCAGAAAAAAATGTTCCATGAACATTTTGTGTATTTGATCATATAATTGAGTGCCTGCCTGTTATAAATGATATACATTTAAAAAAATTATTAAAATAACAATAATAAGGAATATTACAGTTATTTTAGTTTAGTTTATTGCAATCCATTGCATTGCATTTTATTTAGTTGCATTTTATCTGAATGCTTATTAAATGATAATAATATAAAAGTATGTTATGGGCATTTTCATTGTTGTAATATTTATTTTATTTCCTTTGATTTTATTGCATTGCATTACATTTTATTACCACATTGAATCAGACTGAATGAATTATAATTAAACTGAATAAATTACACGTAATAAATTAAATATACATTTAAAAAGTTATAATAATATAACTATGATTATTTATATTTTTTATATTTATTATTTATTTTATTTTTATATATTTTATTGCATTGCATTTGAATGCCACAATGAATCAGACTGAATAAATTATAGTTAAACTGAATAAATTGCACTGAATAAATTATATACATTTAAATAATAACAATAATATAAAGGTATATTACGGTTATTTTTTAAGTAATTTTTATCGTATTTCATTTTATTGCTTTGTGTTGTATTGCGTTTGATTTGATTTGAACGCCACAAAGAATCAGACTTGTCTTAACGCACAGAACAAATCCCATTGGGAGAAGAAACCTGGTTCAGGCTATCTGTTGGTTTTTAGTCAATCATGTGATCAGAGGATCACACAAATAGACAAAAACAAGCTCAAACAATTAAATCGACATATTGGGGAACCGTAACACACCGCTGGGGAAAATGAAAGGTCAACACATCCATAAATGGAAATGGAGATATTTTATTTTACCATCAGACAAGAACAAGCCATTTAATCATTTAAAATCTAGACGGAAAAGCAGACACGAAAAAAGTGCGGTGAAAACACCAACAAAATAGCGTCGACGTCCATAACCAGGCAAAAGAGAAATACGATAAGATTTACTCACTAGCTAAAATTTCTACATCCTGTGATCGTTGAAGAGATAAAAATGAATGAATGTTTTATTCTTTAGACATCCAGTGTGGTCATGCCGGCGTGTGCGTGGTCGGTGGGGTTATAGTCCTGGTTTGTGCAGAAATGGCCTCCTCAGGTACGCTGGCGTCTGTCTGATATTATACACGATTCATATTTGGCATTATTTGGGGAAGGCTGTGGAGGGACGGTCGCGTGAGACTGTACAGGTGCTGTTAGCGTCGAGCGCAGCGACTAAAGACACATGGGATCCACTGAGCAACAGATGTGTCCGTTCTGGAGAAGAGACCGAGAGAGAGAGAAAAATACATCACACACTGGAAATACAATTATAGGAATATATATACCATAATAAATCACTGTTTGGGTATTTGACAAACAGTGATTTATTGTGTAAATATATTTACACAATGAATAAATAAACATTTTGTAATATTGCATTTTTTTGATGCAATTAATTTGATTGCATTTTTAATTTGATTGCATTGCACTGCATTGTATTTTAATTTATTGCACTGGATTTTTTTTTTTAAATGCATTGCATTGCATTTTTGATTTTATTGCATTTTATTTTATTGCTTTGCATTGCATTTTCCCCATTTTTGCATTTTATTTTATTTTATTGCTTTGGTTTGCTTTGCTTTTTTTTATTACATTGATTTTTGCATTACATTATTTTCTTTTACTTTATTGCATTTTATTACATTGCAATGCATTTGATCACCACAATGAATTAGACTAATTTAATGATCTGATCTAATTAAAATAATGGATATAAATAAAATGTCAATAATTATGTACTTATTGTGTAAATATATTTACATGATAAATTGGACTGAATAAATAAACATTTTGTAATATTGCATTTTATTTTGTTGCATCTCATTTAATTTATTTTATTGCATTTTTAATTTGATTGCATTGCATTTTAATTTATTGCACTGGATAAAAAAAAATGCATTGCATTGCATTTTTTATTTTATTGCACTCGCATTGCATTTTGATTTTTTTGCTTTGCATTGGATTTCCCCCCTTTTGCATTTTATTTTATTGCTTTGCATTTTTTTTTAACCTTTTTGCATGACATTTTTTGTATTTTATTGCATTATTTTGCATTACATTTGTTTTTCTTTTACTCCAGTGCATTTTATTGCATTGCATTGCATTTGATCACCACAATGAATTAGACTAATTTAATGATCTGATCTAATTAAAATAATGGATATAAATAAAATGTAAATAATTATGTATTTTTTTAAAAATAATTTTTAAAAGGTATTATTGTTATTATTATTATGATTTTTTTTAAACTGAATTCAGCACTGGCATTTGTAAGATTTTAATCATTTCAATGATTTTTCCAGGCCTGGGAATTACAATTATGTATACAAATAAATGTATGCTAATTATGTATTAAAATAAAATTAAAGGTGGTATTATTTATTTGTATTATTATTATTTTGTGCACAAATTATTTTATAAATACATGTAAATAATGAATTTCACAATATGAACATTTGCCCAGAAAATAAACAAACAAATAAATCAACCAATTTAATCATATCTTTGCTTACCCATTTGTTGTTCTTTGTCTGCATGTCAAGTATGTTTTCCTGTTTATTGTTTGTGTGTTTGTTGATCTCTGTGTGTGTTGGTGTGTTGTGATCACCTTGCACTGGCACAGTGTGCAGTCGGTGCCGTGTTTGACCCAGGACGAGCCGCTGAAGCGCGTGATGCCGTGCTCGTCCGTGCAGGTCTTGGTGATGTCGTTGCGGACGGCGTGAGCCTGGCACGGGTCCGAGACGCAGCGTGGGCAGCACTCGCCCTCGGGCACCAGTGTGAAGTCACAGTCCGCCGGCGGGCAGGACAGAGGCCAGCAGTCCACCTCACCCTGCTGAAGACCGGACCAAACCAGAGACAAACCACTGAGAACACATCCCTGCAGCTTAATGCACAAAGATCTGAGCTGCTAACGTCAAACCCCACAGCACGTCATAAACCTGCACATAAACACTAGCCATCAGATGTTTGGGGTCGGTAAGATTTGTTAATGTTTTTGTCTTTTCTGCTCAGCAAGGCTGCATTTATTTGATCAGAAATACTGTAAAAATAGTAAAATATTATTAGAATCTAACATAGCTGTTTTCTATGTGAATCTCTGTTAAACTGTCATGTATTTCTGTGATGCGCAGCTGTATTTTCAGCATCATTCCTCCAGTCTTCAGTGTCACATGATCTTCAGAAATCTGTATAATATGCTGATCTGCTGCTCAAGAAACATTTCTGATTATTATCAATGTTGAAAACAGTCGTGCTGCACAATATTTCTGTGAAAACCGTGATGCATTTTATTTTTCAGAATTCACCCCAGAATAGAAAGTTTAAAAAAACAGCATTTATTTGAAACTTTTGTAACATTATATAAATGCCTTTACTGAGACTTGTGAACAAGGGATACAGCTAAAACCGGAAGCTAACAATAAATGTAATTTTCTACATATTAGATTGTGTTTTATTAACGTCTACACCTACCCCAACCCTAAACCTACCTCTTACAATAATGCAAAAACAGTAATTATTGTTTTACAGTGTGACAAAACTTACACTATATTGATGTGCGCATGCCCAGTAGACGAATCTGAATATCATCTAGCCTTAACCTACACCTTTGATCAGTAGTGCATGTGTGCATTTCCTATTTTTTCTTTAAACAGCCTTTATTTGCAACCTTGATTTGCTACTTAAGTCAGTGGCAAACGATATTTATAACATATAGGCAACTTTTTAATTCTAGATATTTTTCTGGATTATATAATCTCTAGAATTAAATCAAAAAATGTTTTAGTTTTTTCTCACCCCAGACGAGAAATGCTTTAATTTATAAATGCATAGATCTTGTTTCAAATTAAATGTGTAATTTTCTAAACAAAGAAGCATTCCTTAACCCAAATCCTTCCATTGACTGTACAACCACAATGATCCGCTGCATTTGCAACGTCGTTCCTCAACTGTAAAACTCTTCTATGCATAAAATGAGAATCGAGAGGAGAATTTCTTTTGCGGAAATCAGCTAAAGCTAACAAATCATCCACAATCCCTCTCCAAACATGCTCAGATTCCTCTGATATTTTGCATCGATCGAACCCGCTTCAAACTCCCGCTGTAATGACGTATAGCTGTTCTCACTGTCCAATGACAGCGCGTGTTACATTTACAAGTGAGAGAGGGGTTGGCTCTTCAAATCGAGGCGAAAGTTGATTGGTTGCTCCCACGTGTGTTCTGTCCAATGGCATTTTTTAACTCGACTGACAAAAAACGAAAAAGCATTTGGCAAATCGTGATTTAAAATGTGCACTTACAGTTTTTTTCGATTGCTAAATGACAGTGGGCACAACTGGAGCTACATGTGCAAAACTCTAACTACAGTCTGCACAGCAGCAGTTCATGTGGACCAAACTCTAGTTCGTTTTTCATTACTTGAACACAGTTTTCAAAACTCTACACACTTATCCCATGACTTTAACCACTTTGTTCAAATGCTAACACACTGCTGTCAAAACTGTGAACCACACATTCAAAACAGAATAGATTTCAGCCTTGTGCTGTTAGTGAACACACACACATATATATATATATAGGTAGAGCTCAGAAAGACAAGGAAATGGAACAAGGAAGACGGGTTCGTGGAGGGAGAAGGGTGGCAGGGAGAGGGCGGATGCGTGGAGGAAGACAAAGAAGACAAAGAGCTGTTATTTCAGATGAAATAAGGGCTACACTTATAGACCATGTCGTGAACCATCTGCAACACAATCTGCAAAGATCCACAGTGGCATCTGTAATGCGAATTTTCCATCATACATGTAAAGATGAAAAGTTAGTATTTTCTGTATTGGTGTTTGATGCTAGTGTTTTTACTCTCAGTGTGTTCTGAGTGACAGTGTGTGTTATCTCAGTGAGGGTTGTGCACAGTGTTTGGCTGCACTGAGCCTGTTTCGAGCCATGTGTTAAGAGTTGTGTTG
>NW_015506074.1:105392-120403 GCF_001515645.1 Sinocyclocheilus grahami
TTTATTTATTTATTTATTTATTTATTTATTTTATATGTCTATATAGTTTTATTATTATTATTTTTATTTCAGTTGTAGTTTATTTTAGTACTTGATCGTAATCAAAAATTATAAATATTTTCTGTTTTTATTTTAATTTTAATTTGTCAATTTTTTTCTTTCTTTCTTTTATTTATTTATTGTATATGTCTGTATATATTATTATTTTTATTTCAGTTTTAGTTCATTTTAGTACTTGATCGTAAAGTAATCAAAAATGAGAAATGCCTTGGCAACCAGCTGAAATAAAATAATAAAATAATTACATTTTATTTCAGTTAATGTGACATTTTTTTAGTTTGTTTGTTTTAGTTTTAGTTTTAGTTAATGATAATAACCCTGATCATATTTAATTGATCTACTATTATAGATTTGTTGATATTTTGAATCCATTTTTTTAATATATATTTTCTCTTTTCATTGTAATTTTTAGTAATTTTGTTGTACTTTTGTATTTGTCTGTCTGTCTGTCTTTATTTATTTTTTTTAAATATGTCCTGTATGTATGTATTTATTTATTTCTGTATTTATTTAGCTTGCTTTTAGTTTTAGTTAAAGAAAATAACCCTGGTGATATATTATTGATATATTATTATAGTTTTTGTTAATATTTTGAATTAGATTTTATTTTTATATATTTTGGTTTTCACTTTATTTTTTATTTAATTTTCATAGTTTTGTTGTGAGTTTCTGTCATTTTTATTAGTTTTTTGTTTCTATGTAGTTTTTATTAATTGTTATTTCTTATTTTCAGTTTAGTTAGTTTTAGGTATTTTATTACTTCAAAACAAACTAAATGAAACGGAGACTTTTAGTTAACGATAATAACCCTGATGGCATTGATATACTTATAATTTTTGTTGATATTTTGAATTATATTTAATTTGTATAGTTTTCACATAAATTTTAGTTAAAATTTGTAGTATTTTTGTTGTTTTTGTCATTTTTATTAGTTATTTTTATTTTTAAAAATTATCAGTTTTTTTATTTTTTATATGTATACAATTTTTATTTCTATTCATTACTTTAGTTTTAGTTATTGTAGCAATTCAGCAAAAAATAAACAAAAATGAGAAATGTTGCCTTGGAAGCTAGCTGAAATAAAATACATGTATTTTTGTGTGTGTGTGTGTGTGTGTGTGTGAGTGAGTGAGTGTCTGCATGTGTGTGTGTTTGAGTGTCTGTGTGTGTGTGTGTGTGTGTGAGTGTGTGAGTGAGTGAGAGAGTGAGTGAGCGAGTGAGTGAGTGAGCGAATGAGTGAGTGAGTGAGTGACTGAGTGGGTGAATGAGCGAGTGAGTGTGTGAGTGAGTGAGTGAGTGAATGAGTGAGTGAATGAGTGAGTGAATGAGTGAGTGAATGAGTGAGTGAATGAGTGAGTGAATGAGTGAGTGAATGAGTGAGTGAATGAGTGAGTGAATGAGTGAGTGAATGAGTGAGTGAATGAGTGAGTGAATGAGTGAGTGAATGAGTGAGTGAATGAGTGAGTGAATGAGTGAGTGAATGAGTGAGTGAATGAGTGAGTGAATGAGTGAGTGAATGAGTGAGTGAATGAGTGAGTGAATGAGTGAGTGAATGAGTGAGTGAATGAGTGAGTGAATGAGTGAGTGAATGAGTGAGTGAATGAGTGAGTGAATGAGTGAGTGAATGAGTGAGTGAATGAGTGAGTGAATGAGTGAGTGAATGAGTGAGTGAATGAGTGAGTGAATGAGTGAGTGAATGAGTGAGTGAATGAGTGAGTGAATGAGTGAGTGAATGAGTGAGTGAATGAGTGAGTGAATGAGTGAGTGAATGAGTGAGTGAATGAGTGAGTGAATGAGTGAGTGAATGAGTGAGTGAATGAGTGAGTGAATGAGTGAGTGAATGAGTGAGTGAATGAGTGAGTGAATGAGTGAGTGAATGAGTGAGTGAATGAGTGAGTGAATGAGTGAGTGAATGAGTGAGTGAATGAGTGAGTGAATGAGTGAGTGAATGAGTGAGTGAATGAGTGAGTGAATGAGTGAGTGAATGAGTGAGTGAATGAGTGAGTGAATGAGTGAGTGAATGAGTGAGTGAATGAGTGAGTGAATGAGTGAGTGAATGAGTGAGTGAGTGAGTGAGTGAGTGTGTGTGTGTGTGTGTGAGTGTGTCTGAGTGTGTGTGTGTGTAAGTGTGTGTGAGTGTGTGAGTGAGTGTGTGAGTGAGAGAGTGAGTGAGCGAGTGAGTGAGTGAGTGAGCGAATGAGTGAGTGAGTGAGTGAATGAGTGAGTGAATGAGTGAGTGAGTGTGTGAGTGTGTGAGTGAGTGAATGAGTGTGTGTGTGAGTGAGTGGGTGTGTGAGTGAGTGAGTGTATGAGTGAGTGAGTGAGTGAGTGAATGAGTGAGTGAATGAGTGAGTGAGTGTGTGAGTGTGTGAGTGAGTGAATGAGTGTGTGTGTGAGTGAGTGAGTGAGTGAGTGAGTGTCTGCATGTGTGTGTGTGTGTGTGAGTGTCTGAGTGTGTGTGTGTGTGTGTGGCTGTACCTTTACAGGACTCTCCGTTGGCAGTGAACACCTCGTTGTCGTGGTAACCATCACGACACTCGCAGTGATACCAGCCAGGTAAATTCACGCAGGTGGCATGTGTGTTACACTGAACCAAACCCTCCGAGCACTCGTCGATGTCTGAACACACACACACACACACACACACGGTTCATTATCTCTGCTCCAAACCCTCGGCTGACTACGTGAACAGCATTTTAAGGCATCGTAAAGCAACCTGTTCTTGACGTGATGAAGGCAGCAGCAGCATTACACAGATTCAGACCAAGAGCTGATAAAAACATCACAATAATCCACAAGTAATCCACACCACTCCAGTCCATCAGTTAACACTTTTTTAAAGATGTTTTTAACTAAAATACAAGTTCATAATCAATAACAAACACTTCCTCCAGTGAAAAAGTGCATCTCCTGTTATCTCTCACATCAAAATCCAGCCACATATTTGTTTAGAGCTATTTTGATCTGTGCAGATTTCTCTCCTGATTCAGACCACTTTTTTCACCTGGAGGAAGTGTTATTATGGATTATGAACTTGTATATTAGTTTCAGCTTTTGTCTTCTCCAGATGTTAACTGATGGACTGGAGTGCTGTGGATTATTGTGATGTTTTTATCAGCTGTTTGGACTCTCATTCTGACGGCACCCATTCACTTGAATGAAGTCCCAATATGATCTCCAACATTTCTCATGAAGTCTTACAGCTTTATACCCTTACTGGATGAGAACTAGTGACTTATTTGGGTCTGTTTGTGTTTTTCAGGAATCTTCTCCATCAGTTACAGCAGTGAATTCAGGTTGTATATTCTCCGTTTGTCTCTGGATGTTTAGTTTGCATCACAAACGCTTCATATTTCATGTTCATTTCCTGTGATCTCAATATCTCAGATTATGTTGATGTTTCTGGGTGTCATGATGACAGAAGAGCTCGGCATGATGGGACATGATTGATATTCAATGATAAACACACATTCAAAAAATCTGTGTGCCTCTCACATAACAGGGTTTGTTCAATAACAGACTGCATCAGAGAAAGATGAAATATCTGGGTCACATTTCACCCCAAAAATGAGATAGATAAATGTTTTAACAGTTGTTTTAAGAATGTTAATGTTATATGAATAATATTTTCATAAACAATTTTATAATATATATATATATATATATATGCATGAAATATTATTTTGAGTATAGTTATAAATGTGCATATATCATCAATTAAAAAAATTAAAATATATATTTTATTTAAATTATTAATTAAAAATTAATATTTTTTCTTTCATATATTTTCTTAATAGGTTTTTATATATATTTTAATGATTTTTTTAAATATTTCATTTTCTATTTTTAATAGACTATATGATTTCTGATAATTATACACATGTATTAGAATTATATAAATGATTTATATTTTATATGTATATTTTTAAAACTAAAGAATGTATTCGTTATGGTAGCATTTGTTGTGCTCGTTTTAATAAAAAATACAGTAATTTTAACTGTAATATATTAAGACATGATTGTATTACAGTGATGAGAATCTAATGAGAATTATCAGTGAGAATAATGAAAATTACAAAATAATTCAGAAGCAAAACATCCTCCCAGACACAGTAATGAGAGCTTTGGTGGAGAATGCAGGAAAAAACAACAATGCTCCCAAAAATAGACTTTTCATTTATTTTATGCAGAATCGTTCTTCTTTTGTTTCTTATGATTGTGGGGTGAAATATGATCGTGTTTTCATTCACACACAGACTGTTTGGTCTCAGTCCAATCCCGTCTTCAGACAAATGGCGTTTGCGATTCAGACATAATGAGTGGAATGATATTAAATTAGACGGTGGGCGACATTAAAGCCATTATTACTCAGACGCTGGTGGAGAGAGATTTGCTCAACGATTAAACACTCACAGGAGAGACGAGCCTCTGCTCTGACTAAAGCTGATCTCAGATCGTTGTGAAAATCACTCTTCACCGGCGGCCAATCACAGCGCGACCTCGCCGGGTCAGGTGACCGCCAGGAGCTTAAGTGGGTTTCTGGGAGCTTTGTTCTGATATTGCTTAAAGGTGACCCACATCTTCTGACTGTTCTTGTGTTTGGTGACGTTGATTAATATCAGAGATGGAATCTGGTTAAACAACGAATGAGAGAAAGTCTGGCTGGTTTTTCACTGAATCGGGAAGCTAGTCCTGTAGAATAGCTTAAAGTCATTATCAGTTTGTGCATTTAATAAAGTCAAATCAATGACAGTCGTGGATTAATGACAGATGCAGGTGATAATAGCTTCTTAAATGCATGCATATATCATTTTATTATATGCAATATAAATATATGCATCATGCCATACAGATTACATTTAAAAAAAAATTTTTTTTTAAATACAATATGATTTATTTAATATTATTTGTCATATTTTTATATGTTTATAGTAAAAATATAATTATACATTTGCACATATCAAGTGAACATTAAGAGGTAATATATGTATGATTTTTTTAATCTATTAAGAAAAAATATAATATATACTTAATAAACAAAGAATAGTTATATAAATAATATTTTAATAAACTATTTTATAATGTAATACTATTTATTGTTAATATTATATTATGTATAATGATGTTATATATTAAAATGTAATATTATAATAATGTAATATAAAGTGGTAATATCATGATATAGTAATCACTTGATTAATTTATTATTTAACATTATTAATACAATATTTATAATATAAATATAATTAGAAATGTGCACATGAGGTAATGACTTTTTTTCTTAGATTTTCAGGAAGCGTTCTCAGGTATTCAGATCACAAGTATATAGAGAAGTATATCAATTCATTACTGAAGTCTCATATCTGAGAGCCGCTGCAGACAACACGCCGAACCTGCTCACATTTATCATCTTAAAGGTTTGACATTTGGTTGTGATCTCCTGCAACCTGAACTTTCAGGAACATGAATGTGAGTCTGACTGTAACTGGACAGTTTTAGCCAGCAGCTCAAAGTTTGTCCACAGTTTCCCCTCGTTGTAAAGCCACGCCACACTCCTCTATTCTGCTGCTCTCACACCGCCGGAGATGAGCAGAAAATAGATGAGCAGGTCTTTTTTTTACAGCCGCGTCTGTTTGCTGCAGAATGCTGAAATCACTCTTGTTCTTTGTGGCAGGAGAGTTTGCAGTCGACAGAACAGACTGGCTTTGAAATTGAAAAGCCGTCTGCCCGCTCGCTGCTGGAAAGAAGAAAAGAAAGAGAAAGAAGGATAGAGCTGGAGTTGAAGTGCTGAATCAGTGTGGGATGCTTGTGTTTTTATTGTGCTATTTATAAGAGAATAGATGATGCTAAATATACTCGCTAGATAACACGCTGTTTGTAATGATTTCATTTAAAGCATTTACTGTTAACGACCTCGTGAAAATGATTACAATTTGTGCCTGTGGAAGCTTGTTTCTGCCACGGGATAAAAAAATTAAAAAGTCAGTTGCAACTTTTTATCTCCCAATTCTGACTTTTTCTCAGAATTGCGAAATATATACTCAGAATTATGAGAAATTGCGCGATATGAACTATGAATTGTGAGATAAAAAGTCAGAGTTGTGAGAAAATAGAATTTCAAAATATAAATTCAGAATCGCAAGATGTAAACAGAATTGTGAGAAAATAGTCAGAATTGCAAGATGCAAACAGATTTAGGAGAAAGAAGTCAGAAATACGAGATATTAAAATTGCAAGACAAAGGTCAGAATTGAGTGAAAAAAGTCTGAATTGCGAGATTTAAACTCAGAGTTGCAAGAAAATAGAATTTAGAAATATAAATTTAGAATTACAAGATGTAAACAGAATTGCAAGAAATTAGTCAAAATAGTGAGAATTGCAAGGAAATTGTCAGAATTCTGAGATATAAATTCAGTTATAAACAGATTTGCAAGAAAAAAGTTCAGAATTGCAAATATAAATTGAGGATTGAGAAAATAGAATTGTGAAATGCATTCTGACATTTATCTGTGAATTGCAAATTCTGAGAATTGCGAGAAAATAGAATCGCAATAACTAAACAGAATTGTGAGGAAAAGTGTCAGAATTACGAGGTATAAAAATGTATGAGAAAAAGGTCAGAATTGCGAGATATAAACTCAGAATTGTGACCTTTATCTGTGAATTGTGAATTCTGAGAAATGCGAGAAAATAGAATTGTGAGATATAAACAGAAATGCGAGATATAAAAATTGCAATAATTTAGAAATATAAATTTAGAATTACAAGATGTAAACAGAATTGCAAGAAATTAGTCAAAATAGTGAGAATTGCAAGGAAATTGTCAGAATTCTGAGATATAAATTCAGTTATAAACAGATTTGCAAGAAAAAAGTTCAGAATTGCAAGATATAAATTGAGGATTGAGAAAATAGAATTGTGAAATGCATTCTGACATTTATCTGTGAATTGCAAATTCTGAGAATTGCGAGAAAATAGAATCGCAATAACTAAACAGAATTGTGAGGAAAAGTGTCAGAATTACGAGGTATAAAAATGTATGAGAAAAAGGTCAGAATTGCGAGATATAAACTCAGAATTGTGACCTTTATCTGTGAATTGTGAATTCTGAGAAATGCGAGAAAATAGAATTGTGAGATATAAACAGAAATGCGAGATATAAAAATTGCAAGACAGATTACATTTAAATTGAACTATTTTTACTGAATTCTGACATTTTAAATTTTATTTTAAATTTTAAATGTCAGAATTTAGTAAAAATAGTCAGACCTGTGAGAAAAGGGTCAGAATTGTGAAATGTAAAAATTGCGAGACAAAGGTCAGAATTGAGTGGATAAAGTCAGATTTGCGAGATTTAAACTCAGAGTTGAAAGAAAATAGAATTTAGAAATATAAATGTAGAATTACAAGATGTAAACAGAATTGTATGAAAATAGTCAGAACTCAGAATTGTGACCTTTATCTGTGAATTGCGAATTCTGAGAAATGTGAGAAAATAGAATTGTGAGATATAAACAGAAATGCAAGATATAAAAATTGCAAGACAAATGTCAGAATTCAGTAAAAATAGTCAGACCTGTGAGAAAAGGGTCAGACTTGTGAGATATAAAAATTGCGAGACAAAGGTCAGAACTGAGTGGAAAAAGTCAGAATTGTGAGTCGAACTTTAAAAAAATGTCCTCGCAATTCTGAGTTTGTCTTGCAGTTCAGGGTCAGAAATGTGAGATATAAACAGAATTGCAAGATATAAAATCTGTCTTACAGATCGCATGTCTTTAAACTCTCAAAGGCTTCAGGCTTTTGAATCTACTTCACACAGTCTGGCTAGGCTTTCTCAAGCCAACAACAAGCTTTACCGTCCAGTTTCATAGTATGCCATGTTTCTTTATCATTCTCACGTATATATATATCTACAGCATTGCAAGATCCACCATCGCATCCACCAACATGTTTCTACATCTGACATACGATCGAATGCGATCGCACAGCTGAGCAGTTACATAACAGCGGCAGGAGTTTGTAAAATACAAGCACAAAAAAAGAGAAAAAACGTTGCAAGATTAAACAACAGCTGCAAGCAAAGGCGTGCTTCCTCTTCAAACACACAGAGACGCACAAATGCGCGACGGCGTCCTCTGAGACGCGCCATTTACATGTAACGAGGCCTTAATTAAGCGCCACTAATTAACTCTGTGTGTGTGTGTGTGTGTGTGTGTGTGTGTGTCTAAATAAGTCGTGAAATCCTGGCCACTGTAGCAGCGTGTGAATATACAGGTGAAAGCAGCCCACGTGCACCAACACCAGCAGTGCATTGTGGGTAAACCCTCATGACCGTTTACCATGGCAACAGTAGTTTCCACTAAAATGCTACAGTTACTGTTGGTATTAATTATCAGTCATCAAAAACACTTTACAATTACTATAGTTTAACAGTAGTAAAGTTAATGGTATTTGGCCTAAAGTTTTCCATTGTAACCATTTTTTGTAATATTTTTGAAAGACGTCTCTTCTGCTCACCAGGGCTGCGCATTTATTTAATCAAAAATACAGTAAAAATTGTGAAATATTATTAAAATGAACAAAAGCTGTTTTCTCTGTGAATATACTGTAAAGTGTAATTTATTGCCATGATGCGTAGCTGTATTTTCAGCATCATTACTCCAGTCTTCAGTGTCACATGATCTTCAGAAATCAGTATAATATGCTGATCTGCTGCTCAAGAAACGTCCTTGATTCATAAAATGAATTTCTCATTGTAGATTACTCACAAATTGTAGTCCATTACTGATTACAGATTGCATAATGAAAATTGTAGTCCAGATAATATGTAATCAGTTACTCCCAGCTCTGATTACTGTAGCAGTGTACAGTATGTGTGACATGTGGAAGCTCTGTCTGCGTGTGTGTGTGTGTGTGTGTGTTTCTGTGTTTGTCTCCAGGGGGATGTCGTTCCAGCGCCGGATCCGCTCACACAGTCACTCCGAACACAATGACTTCATGCAACATTACAATCCAATCTCCGCAAATACGACATCAAAGCGAAAACGTAACAAGATGTGAAATTTAAACTCGCTCGTATTTACCGGCAGACAATGGCTTCATTTCTCGCTTGGGGCGTTAAAAAAAGAAAGACCTCAGCGAACAACGAGCCGAAACAAACGGAGCACTGCAGCAGGGATGAAATGAGAGTTGTATAATATATATATATTTCATTCTTAATTATATATATATATATATAAACGGTCTCTTCCTGTCTAAGTGGGCTGTTCTAAGTCAGAATAATCTGTAGTGGTAACCAGACTTCATGCAGCTAAGACAAAGTCCATCTGTGTTTATTTGCATGTATTTGATGCTCTTAATTGCAGATCATTAAAACGCATCTGGTTCCTCCTGACAGCAGCAAACTGGAGTCCGTTCACCCATTGATGACCCACGGACGGTCCTGAACTCTGAGAAAGTACATGTATGACTGCAGTGCATGGGCTGTGTTTGTGTAGTGCAGATAATGTGTATGAATAATGCACATATACTGTATGTGCACTTATAGCTGCGTTTGCATGTACATGCAAGTGTGTGATTTGTTTGTGATTGTGTATGTTCTGCATGATGCATGTAGCATGTTTGTGCACATGTACTTGTGATTTGTTTGTCGTTATGTATAGTGAATTATGCATATAGTGTGTTTTTCTAATGTGCACTTGTGATTTGTTTGTCGTTATGTGCATATGCATGGGTTCTGTGTGCATTGTGAAATATGCATATTGCATGTTTTAATAATCCGCACTTGTGATTTGTTTGTGTTTGCATACATGTGCAATTGTGCATTGTGAATAATGCATCTAGCACGTGATTGCATGAGAGCGATTGTGTGAATAATGCATCTTCTGCAAGGACTTCATGACATCATTGAAGTGCAGCGACACTTAGCATGCATGCTAATTGCGTGCACTTTCTTTCCGTGCATCATTTTGCGCATCCTCCTTTAATTCTTTGGGTTTTCTGTAAGTTCTCCCTCGAATCATCATCCGTATCCTGACTGTGTCGGTCTCTGCTCTGCTAGTTTGTCAGATGGTCTTGAGAGAATTCGTAAAAAGCCAGAGAAGAGGACAAGAGAGCAGCCGAGTGAAAGCATTTTCATGTTCAGTCGTATCCCAGAAGCCCCAAACACACACACATGCACGCACACAGCAGCTCTTTTATTTCAGAGAGTGTGATTCTCTTTGAGCGCTCGTGAGTTGCTCTCGTGGCTCCAGAGGAGTCGTATAAAAGCGTTCGGCTTGCATCTCTCTGGGCTTGTGAAGACTCAAGCGTCTCGGTTATCTGAGGAAACCCTGAGCGTCTCGTGTCGTGTGATATGAAACTGATTATAATGTTTATTGATGGGCAATTATATAACGGAGGATTCTAGTTCATTTGAGGTTCATAAGAACTATATAGCGTAGCAGTTTCTGTACAAAACGCTACAAAAGAAGGGCACATAAAACTAACCAATCAACGTGTAACTTAGTATTTTGACTATTTAGAGAAACATTTATATTATTTAATTGACTAAATCACACTATGCAAGTACTATTTCTCCAACATTGACAACATAGTAACTCATTTGTTTGGTTTTGTTTGCTCTTTATTAAAGGAATAGTTCATCCAAAAATTAAAATGTGCTCACCCTCAGGCCGTTCAAGATTAGGATGAGTTTGTTTCTTCATCAGATTTGGAGAAATGTCTGCTATGGATGCTCTGCAGTGAATGGATGTGAATGGGTGCCGTCAGAATAAGAGTCCAAACAGCTGATAAAAACATCACAATAATCCACAGCACTCCAGTCCATCAGTTAACATCTGGAGAAGACAAAAGCTTAAACTAATCCAGCATTAAGACATTTATAACAAGCCCATAATCCATCATAACGCTTCCTCCAGTGATTACTTGTGGATTATTGTGATGTTTTTATCAGCTGTTTGGACTCTCATTCTGACGGCACCCATTCACTGCAGAGCATCCATTGCTGAGACACTGATGCAATGCTACATTTCTCCAAATCTGATGAAGAAACAAATTCATCTATATCTTGGATGGCCTGAGGATGTGTAAAGTTTCAGTAAATTTTCATTTTTGGGTGAACTATTGCTTTAACTGTAGCTTTAGTTTTGTTGTGAGTTTGATTTAGCTCAGAAAAAACTTAAGTTAATTTTCTGTCATGTTGGTTTGTTTGTTTCTTTTATTCCCTTTGATACAACCTTCAACTTTCACGAAAGAGCTGTTTCTTCATCTTTCCTTTTGTCTTTTGTGTTCATAATTGTTTCTCGCTCTTGACTCACTTTGATGATTTTGTTTATCCATGTTTGTTTATGCTGTAATATTTTCCTCAACGCTGAAACTCTGATGCAAGTGAACGTCTGTTTCTCACAAAACAAGAGAGACTTAAACTGCAAAGATTTTTTTTAAATAACTTTTTTTTTTATTCTGCAAAGGACACATTTAATTGATGAAAAGTGACAGTAAAAATTTCTATATCTAATAGATGCTGCTCTTTTGAACTTTCTATTCATCTGTGAATCCTGAAAGGTAAAATGTATGACGGTTTCTACAAAAAATATTGTGTAGCACAACTGTTTTCAACATTGATAATAATCAGAAATGTTTCTTGAGCAGCAAATCAGCATATTATACTGATTTCTGAAGATCATGTGACACTGAAGACTGGAGTAATGATGCTGAAAATACAGCTGCGCATCACAGAAATACATTACACTTTAACAGATATTCACATAGAAAACTGCTGTTTTAAATTCTAATAATATTTCACAATTTTTACTGTATTTTTTATCAAATAAATGCAGCCTTGATGAGCAAAAGAGATTTTTTTATCTCTAAAGTAAACACAAAAAGATATTTGTTACCTGGCATCTAATTTAAAAAAAACTCTACTAAGTATTTTAAAGTTCATTAGAGTATCTTTTGCTAATGTCTAGTGTGTTTTGTGTTCGTCTGTTGTTCACTGCATCTTCATGACGTTTGATTCATAACCACACTGATTGAAACTTGAGCAGAATAAAAATAACATCAGGCCTCCAGGTGAACATCAAACCAGCGCGCTTTCATTTGGAAACCTGCTCCAGCATTCAGGATCAACAGCAGTACCTCATTTATTCTGTGCTTCTGCTCCTTTATTAGTTCATTTGACTGCCTCGGCTTCTGGCTGCCCAGCAGGCATCAAAAATCAGCCTGTTTTCCAACAGACAGTTTACTAGACAAACAGCACAGACGTCATGTCGTCAAAATTACAGTCACAGACGCCTCCTCAATCCCCACACAAAATAGAGCCCATCGCTGACCACAAAACACAGCGCTTCTGTCCAAACCAGCTGCAGGACATTTTCAAATCACTCTTTTGTGACGTTTAACTCATCGATACGTTTGACTTTCAGTGTCATTGTGAATCAAAACAGCTTGACAAACTAAAACACTGATAATAGCAGTGTGTGAATTATACAATGACTCACAATTGACCCTATCTATCTATCTATCTATCTATCTATCTATCTATCTATCTATCTGTCTATCTGTCTATCTGTCTGTCTGTCTGTCTGTCTGTCTGTCTATCATCTTAAACCTTTAAACTAAAGACTTTTTAAACCTATTTCTAACAAGGCTTTCAAAACATTGAGTTTGTTGACGAACTTTGCTTCTCTAGGTAAGCAAAGTAGTTAAACTTTTTAATGATTTTTTTTTCTCCAAACAAAAAATGAGAATTGTGTTCTTAATTTTTTATCATCTACTACCGTTTCATAAAAGCACCGGAGGCCGTATGATATACAAATATAACACAACCTCTTTTTTAACATTAACATTAGCGCATGAACTTTCTAAGACCTTTCACTTGGGGTCTCGAACACCCTGGTGTTTTGAGAAAATTGTTAAATACGATTCCAACATCTATGTGGAAAAAAAGCCATAAACTCATCCCCTTGATTCCCTCTGGTATCCTCCAGGAGAAAACAAACAGAAAAGTCTGGAAGAAAAGCCATTTGATTTTAATCAAAGGCCAGAGCGAGGGCAGAAATGCTCTTTCTATGGGATCGATGGCTTGCGACGTGCGCTGCGTGTCTCATTGCGAAAGCATCCAGAAACAGGCAGCATCTGCTGGAAATGACCCACGCGGGACGGGCGAGTCACAAACAACGCTAATCTGAGACACGAAGCGAAAGCCGCAGAGAGTTCGCTCTCGTGGTTTCATTATAAGCATGCGTTTACCAGCAGTGCATCATCCGTCTCCATTCAGAGCGACGGTGTTACAATGAAATTAAATTTTCTACCTAGTAGACTGTGTTTTATTAATGTCTACACCTACCCCAGCCCTAAACCTACCCCTTACAATAATGCAAAAACAGTAATTATTGTTGTACAGTGTGACAAAACTTACGCTGTGAACAGAAAAGTCTGGAAGAAAAGCCATTTGATTTTAATCAAAGGCCAGAGCGAGGGCAGAAATGCTCTTTCTATGGGATCGATGGCTTGCGACGTGCGCTGCGTGTCTCATTGCGAAAGCATCCAGAAACAGGCAGCATCTGCTGGAAATGACCCACGCGGGACCGGCGAGTCACAAACAACGCTAATCTGAGACACGAAGCGAAAGCCGCAGAGAGTTCGCTCTCGTGGTTTCATTATAAGCATGCGTTTACCAGCAGTGCATCATCCGTCTCCATTCAGAGCGACGGTGTTACAATGAAATTAAATTTTCTACCTAGTAGACTGTGTTTTATTAATGTCTACACCTACCCCAGCCCTAAACCTACCCCTTACAATAATGCAAAAACAGTAATTATTGTTGTACAGTGTGACAAAACTTACGCTGTATTCATGTGCGCATGCCCAGTAGCCACAGCTGTCTTCCTTCTAGCCTTAAGCTGTTACCCAGGGGGTCAATAACAACAGAAGGGGAAATAAACGCCAGTGTGTGAGGGAACGGGAAACAGAGACGCCTGTGATCCACAGAAATGATTAACGTGCAGATGGAGGACGCATTTCCCTTTCGCTGTAGGAGGAATTGATGCTCGATTTACTCAACTAAACAAAGCACGGGTCCTAAATTAAGATAAACGAGCGCGCGTGGGGGAGATATATTCATATTTTAAAAAACGGAAAGAAAAACAAGCACATAAAGGGAAGGATAACGTGGAGTAATGTGAACATACAGAGCAAAACTAGTGTAAGTGAAGAAGAACTTCTGAGATATAATTCAGGTTGAGTTGGTTTAGTTGATGCTCAGCAACATCACAATCGAGAATATGACCTTTAATATATATATATGTATGTTGCTCAGCATATGTGTGTGTCTGTGTATATACTGTATATATATATGAATTAAATTTTAAAATATATTCAAATAGAAAACAGTTATTTTAAATAGTACAAATATTTCACAATTTTACTGTTTTTGCTGTACTTTGGATCAAATAAATGCAGGCTTGGTGAACAGAAGAGACTTCTTCAAAAAACAGTAAAAATTGTACTGTTCAAAAACTTTTGACTGGTAGTGTATATAGATGTATACATATCTGTGTGTGTATACATGTATTAAAATATATTATAAATATATTTATTGTATTTATTATAACACAAAGTTACTTGTTATACAAAGTGATTTATATCTATGATTTCTATAAATATAAATATTTATTTATTGTATTTGGTTACACACACACACACACACACACACACACATATATATATATATATATATATACAGTAGTCAACATTTGAAGTGGATAAAAAATGTGCATCAAAGTTTTCCTAAGACAAGAACACATTTTGGTTTTAAGTTGACTACTCTCTATATATATATGTGTGTGTTATCTGTGTATATATCTTTTATTATATATGAATATATAGAGAGCACTTCTTGTTGACTTCCCAGTAAAAACGGACTATATTGTGATTAAAAAAAAAAA
>NW_015506074.1:120517-125528 GCF_001515645.1 Sinocyclocheilus grahami
TTCTCATTTTGTCTCTCATAGTTGAGGTATACCTATGATGAAAATTACAGGCCTCTCTCATCTTTTTAAGTGGGAGAACTTGCACAATTGGTGGCTGACTAAATACTTTTTCCCCCACTGTATATATATATATATATATAGGCCTACAATTAATAATATATAATAATGTATATTTTACAATTAAAAATTTATTACTCTCTACTATTATATATATATTTCACTATCTATTACTATGTATTTATTCATGCATTATATATATATATATATATATTCACATACTCAGGCTTTGTTCTGGATCTTACCTGTCTCGCAGTTCTGCCCGCTGAAGCCCTGCGGACACATGCAGATGTTGGGAGACGCGCAGGAGCCGCCGTTCAGACAGCGGCCGTCGCACAGCGCTGCGGGTCAGAGAGAGGACAGAGGGTCAAGCGACAGGTCAGGTGACGGGTCAAGCGACGGGTCATGTGACGGGCCATGCGACGGGTCAGGTGACGGGCCATGTGACGGGTCAGGTGACGGGCCATGCGACGGGTCAGGTGACGGGCCATGTGACAGTCATATGATGGGTCATGTGACAGGTCAGGTGACGGGCCATGCGACGGGCCATGCGACGGGTCATGTGAAGGGCCATGCGACGGGTCAGGTGACGGGCCATGCGACGGGTCAGGTGACGGGCCATGCGACGGGTCATGTGATGGGCCATGTGATGGGTCATTTGACAGGTCAGGTGACGGGTCAGGTGACGGGCCATGCGACAGTTCATGTGACGGGTCATGTGATGGGCCATGTGACGGGTCAGGTGACTGCAGACGGGCGCGGGGCTCACCTCTGCAGTCGGTTCCGTTGCCGGTGTATCCGGGTTTGCAGGAGCAGCTGTGGCCGCCGACGGTGTTGAAACACAGAGCGTTCTCATCGCAGCTGTGCTGTCCGGACGCACACTCATCGTGCTCTACAGAGAAAAACACTGAGTCAACATGAGATCTCAATCACCTTCATCAGTCAACACTGATCAAACCAATTGCTTTTCACCAGCCAGTCAGTTCCTCACGGTGAAATTTAGGATATTAAATCTGTCATTTTTCAGTAAATAATTCCATCTTTATTTGACCATCTAACTCTAGCACTCTCTATTCGAATTCTATTCTTAAAAAAAAAAGACTTGCACCCTTTTAAACTTGCACTCTATTAATTTACTAACACTAACACTAGCTTATCTATTCTTTTTGTATTCTATCTATTTGTTTTCTTTTTATTCATTATACAATTAACAAAAGGAAAAAAAGCCTCTAACACTAGCTTGCTCTATTCTTTTTCTTTTCTATCTGTTTCCTTTTTATTATATAATTTAAAAAGCTAACTGAGACTTGTTATAGCACTTGTATATTGCTCTTTTGTTGATTTTGATTGCTTCTATTGTCCTCATTTGTACGTCGCTTTGGATAAAAGCATCTGCTAAATGACTAAATGTAATGTAAATATAATGTAAATATTAACTCATAAATGTACTACTGTTACTAAAACAAACAAAAAAAGACTTGAAATAAAATAAATTTGAATTGAAATAAAATTCAAAAAATGTTAAACCTTATTTTATTTCAGCTATTATTTTATTTCTGATTTTTATTTAGTTTAGGTTGATGTAGTAATATAACTAAAACTGAAATAGAAAAATTATAGATATTAAACAAACATGACAGAAATAAATTTGAAACTATGAAATATATATATATATATATATAAACAGAAAATATAAAAATAAGAATTAATACTAAAATAAATGACAAAATCATAAAAAATGTTAATTGAAATGAAGTAAACTTTAACTGAAATGACAATATAAAAAACTTAAACTTATTTTATTTCAGCTTGTTGCCAAGTCAACTTTCATTTTCATTTAGTTTAACTCGATGTACTAAAATAATTGAAATTAAAAATTAATAAATAAAAAAACAATGCAAACATGAAAAAATAAAAATGACAAAACCCCAACAAAATTACAAAAACTTAAAATATAAAATGAATATGAATAAAACTAATAGTATCTCATTCATACTAAAATAAACCATTCAAAACATTAAAATAATTGTTTTTACTCAAATTAACTGAAATAAAATGAAATATAATAAAATAATACAAACCATAAAGACATATATTTAAAAAAAGAAAAAAAAGAATGACAAATATAAAATATAATATATAAAATTAAAATTAATTCAAATATGAATAAACATATAATAATGTCGCAATGACACTAAAATAAGCCATGAAAAATTGTTACGTGAAACAAATTAAACCTTAACTGAATTAAAATATTTTAAAAACCCTCAAACTTACTTAACTTTACTTTAACTTGATGTAATAAAATAATTAAATAAACTGAAATAAAAAACAATGAAAACAATTTATTTAAAAAAACATGAATAAAAATGACAAAAACACAACAAAATAAATAATATATAATTAAAAACTTAAAATGAAGAAAATATAAAAATAAAAACTCAAATTTAAATATTAGTCAAAATATAATAGTATCTCATTAATACTAAAACAACGCTGTACAAGCAGAAAGCTGTAGGTGTGTTTTTTCTCTCCATGAGGAATTGTGGGATACATTCATCTCTGAGATTTCATAAAATCCTCCAGCAAACAAACTCCCAGCAGAAATAAACACAAACGAGGGAATAATTACAGCGCGAGCATGTGATTCAACAGCTTTCACTGAGCGCTGCACATTTCTACACTCAAACACAACCTGGAGGATCGTTTAACAAGCGAATATGATCGTTTCTATTGCATAGCAGAGCGATTATCAGTCTTTACAGGTCTGAAATATGACACGTGAAACAAACAGTACTGGAAAAGAATATATGAAAAAAAGAATATTATTTATTTATTAATTTTTTTATTTACTTATTTGACTGACAGTATGAAAAGTCAAGAATGCAATTTTAATTAATTAATTATTTATATTAATTTTATTTATTTCATTCATTCATTCATTTACGGTATGGAAAGAAAAGGCTGCAATATTTATTTATTTATTCCTTTATTTTTTCAGTTTTGCAGGTTTTTTTTTCTTTTTTTTACAATAAGCAGAACAGTATTAAAAAAGGAACAGTATGGAAAAAAATAATAAAATGTGTATTTATTAATTCCTTAACAGGGACAGTATGAAGAGTAAAGAATGTGTTCATTCATGAGTTGTTTTCAGCAGGGACAGTATGAAAAGGAAGCTGTTTGTTCATCAGGGTGGATGTTTGTGTGTCAGATGTAGTTCACTCAGATCCTTTACATCACAATATCTTGATGCATTTCTCTCTAAAGCTCATACAGTGTTGTGGTTTGGGTCCAGTTTTCATTCACATTTGGCTCTCGGCGAGTGTTAATTTTAGAGCCTGTGTGGAAGCACCTCGCAGGTGTGAATGAAAATGATATTTTTATTACATAAAATACCTTCAGAGCTGTCATAAGTCCTCTAATTAATATAAAATCAGAGGGAAACGAACACTGGCTTCATATCAAAGCAGGCCGCCAACATTTCCCATCATTACTGCATCCACCAGAGCCAAGAACTGACGAATAAATAAACCGCATCCCGTATGTCTGCTTTAGATTCATTAATCAAATCATAAACAGAGATATAGCAAAACTATAAAAAAACATACTGTAACTTTCAGAATAAAGCTGAAATAATATAAAATATGAAAACTAGAAATGCTGCTTTGGCTCACAAACTGAAATAAGTTGACGTCCTAAATTCCCAACTTCAAACTACAACTAAAATAAATAAAAGAGAAATATATTAAAGAGAAGTATATATATAAAAAAACATTTAAAAATAATACAAATGACAAACAAATCAATAAAAACTGAAAATCTCAATCGAAGTGTTAATATAATATAATGACAAAAAGGGATACATTTATTTGAGAATGAACGTTTTGTAAGATTTGTTGTTTTCTGATCATATATTTCAGAGAATATGTCTTGAATTTAATTTGTTTTATTTACCCTTTTGACAAACAGTTTTTCTTCTTCTTGTTTTAAGCATAAATCTAATAAACTGTAGTGAGATTTATGCATTTGCCAAAAGGCATAAAAAATAAACTAAATTCAAGGTATAATCTCTGAAAATAAGTCTTAATATCTTACAATATTTTGCTTCTCAAGTAAATTGTACTTATACGTATATATATATATATATATATAACAGATATTTTTACAGGGATAATAAAAGGAGTCAAATCATAAAGAGATGCAAGAGTTTGATCTGAGTATAAAACCATACCATCACTTCCTCTGAAGTGTTTAGATGCTTTAGATTAAATCAGTGTAATGTTAATATTTGTGCTGTATTTGTAGTATTTTTCAGCTGTAGGAAGCACTGCGTCACTCTAAACCGGCCTGAAAGCCATCAGTGTCGTTCAGAGCATGTCCTGAGTTACATTTCCCTCATGCAAACTGGAAATGACAGTTTCAATCCCAAAGAGATGAATGTAGCAGACTGCATTATCACACACATACACACACACACACACACACACACACACACACACTTTTTACAGGGATAATATGAAAATGATGCAGTATTTATTTAATTTATTTAATTTTTCTTTTATTTGTATATTCATTCATTCTTTTTTGCACTTTTACTTTTTTTTAACAAGGACAGTATGAAAATAATGTAATTGTATTTATTTATTTATTTATTCATTCATTCTTTTTATTTTTTACAGCAACAGTATGAAATGAAAAGGATGCTATTTATTTATTTATTTGTTTGTTTGCTCGTTCATACTTCCATTCTTTTTTTTTCTTTTTTTTTAAATTATTTTTATTATTAGTTTTTTTTACAGCAACAGTATGAAATGAAAAGGATGCTATTTATTTATTTTCCATTCATTCAGTCATTTTGATTTTTTTTTTTTACAGGGATAGTATGAAAAGAAAATGAAAAAAAAAATATATATATATATATATATATACAGTGGGTACGGAAAGTATTCAGACC
>NW_015506074.1:126546-129767 GCF_001515645.1 Sinocyclocheilus grahami
AGACACACACAGAGACACACACACACACACACACAGAGACACACACACATACACACAGACACACACAGAGACACACACACACACACGCAGAGAGACACTCACACACACACACACACACACACACACACACAGAGACACACACACACTCACACACACACACACACACACAGAGATGAGAGGATGAGCTGAAGGTCAGAGGCGTCACACCTGTGTGTGGATGGAGACACCGCTGTGCGTCTGTCATTCATGCAGCCCGCAGATAAACAATCAATTATGTACAGGCAGTCATGAGGGACGCCTCTGCTCTCTGCGCTGTCACATCTGTCTGCGCCTCTGCGGCCTCAAATCACACGCATGCATTCATCTTAAAAACAATTCTGCTGATTTGCAAAAAAAAAACATAATATTATCTCATTTGATGATGCTGAGTTCAAAAATGGCAATAAAAAGATCAATTTTATTTCACAATTTTTTTTTTCATTTTAGCATTTTTACTGCCAAGGTCATTATGAAAAGACACGGATGCTATTTTTATTTATTTATTCTTTTTTTTTTTTTTTTTGCATTTTTAGTTTATAGGTTATTTTTATTTATTTATTTATATTTAACAGGGATAGTATGAAAGGGATGTCATTTTAGTTTTTTTAATTTATACATTTTACTTTTACTGTGACAGTATGAAAACCAAATAACAAAACAAAAAAAATTTTTTTTGCATTTTTACTTTTTTTGTTTGTTTTTAACAGGAACAGTATGAAAAGTTATGATGCACTTTTTATCTATTTATTTTTGCATTTTTGCCTTTTTTTACATTATATATGTTTTGCAATATATATGTATCGATTATACGCAGTGAGTATCATCTTTAATGCCCTTATTAAAATATTATTTTTAAAATATTAAAACGTATAATTTAAGTGGAAATGGAGTCGAATGTTCAAATATTCCATTTCATGTCAAAGAATTGAATTTGCTTTGGATGCATTAAAACATTCACAGATGCGGCAGAAAACATCTGGATCATGTTTGCATTTTCTTCTGTCACCGGCCATAATTCTGACCTTGAAATCAGGATTAATGTGAAATCAGACTGAGCCTTGAGCAGATCTGTCTCAGATTCAGATAGGAATCGTGTGTCTGTGGTGTTTTTCTGCTGATTATGAGAAATACAAGACTGCATCACCTACAGATGGTTGTCAAAAGCAAAAATGCTACAAAAGGCATCATATTTAGTGTGAAAGTGACATTGTTGAGCAAAACACACTATTTTTGAAATCAGCAGAAATGACAAAGAAAGGTATTGGATTTCATTCAGCAGATGTGATGCAGACGCTGTAATGGTCAGTAAAACGTGAACTTTCTGCGGTGTTAAGCATGTGTGCATCGGCTGCAGTCGTCGTTGATTGGCGTCTTAAATGCACGGCGCTCCAGCAGGCGGCCGAACACTAAACAAGAATTACAGACTCATAACTACTGATGTCTCCTCAGAAACACACTGAAAAGCCTCACGCAGAGACACATGAAGAAAGACTGAGCTCTTTACATCTTACAGTTTATCCTGCACTGATGCTGCTCAACCAAGGAACTTACGCTGGTTAAACTAGTTCAGAAATACAGTACTTCAAAATAACGAACTACAATAAAAACTGACATAAAAAATAAAATAGACATTTAAAAAAATAATACAAATGAAAAAAACAACAACATAAAATTACTAAACAAATACCAAGAGAATTAAAAGAAAAACTGAAATAAAAATAAATTAAAACTATTTAGAAATAGTTAAAAATAAATGACAAAAGTACATAAAATTACTAAAAATACTAAGTGAAATAAAACTAAAACCAAAACAAAAAATAAATTAAACACTTTAGGAATATTAAAATATATATATATATATAATAATAAAGTAACAAAATTACAGAAAAAAACTAACCAATTAAAAACTAAACTGAAATAAAAATAAATTAAAACTATTTAGCAATATTAGAATAAAAAATTGCAAAAGCACATAACAAAATTACAGAAAATAATAACTGAAATCGTAATAAATTAAAACTATTTAGGAATATTTAAAAAGAAAAAAAAGAATAAAATCACAAAATCACATTAAAAATAACTTTAAATATCTAACTGAAATAAATATATTATTAATGTTAACTTTAATATATAATACTTTTAAATATATATATATATATATAATAAAAAAATACTCAAATATCAAAACACAACACATGATAAACATCCCTTAAACAGGGATGCATTTACTTGAGAATGAAAGTTTTGTAAGATTTGTTGTTTTCAGATAATAGATTTCAGAGTATACATCTTGGATTACATTTGTTTTATTTACCCTTTTGGCAAGTAGTTGTGTTTTTATCTTGTTTTAAGCATAAATGTAATAAACTGTAATGAGATTGATGCATTTGCCAAAGGGGTCAGAGAAATAAACTGAATTCAAGATATAATCTCTGAAAACAAGTCTTAATATCTATATCTACCAGTATTTGCTTATCAAGTAAATTTGTATTACACATTTCTTTCTAAATATATTTACAAAAAATCTGCAGTATTTTTGTCTCCTTTTCAGTAACACTAAAAAATGAAGAAAAAAAAAATATATATATAAATAAATATTTATTTTTAAAAATATATATATATTTTACTACAAGCGAGACAGAAATACTGCTGATTTTTTGCAGCGCTGCATTTTGAATTGAGCTTTATGTTTTGCGGCGTCCTCTCAGCTAGTCTTTGTCATCGTTAACCTTCATTTAACCTCGTGAAAGCAGCAGAACGTTCAATTATAAAGATTCTCCTCCGACTACAAGTTGCGCTCATTTTTTATTCACCTGAAAGCGTCTGAAATTTGGGTCTGAATGAAAGTCGTCCGATCAAAAGAGGAAGTCACGGCCAAAGCAGCCCAGCACTCGAACTCTAAAATGAGGGTTTTTATTTCCCATAATCCCGCTGCCGCTGCCCTGACAAAACCGCAGGCCTGCGTCCACGACTCCTCTGCGGGAAATGAACAGGATCCAGGAGCCGGATGTGTATGAGGTGAGATACAGCACTGCCAGCGGCCACTCTGAATTGGTCCTTTCTAATCCGTGGCGGTGAAGAATGGGCCACAGACACACACACACACACACACACACTCACTCACTCACTCACTCTCTCACACACTCACTCTCTCTCTCTCACACACACACACACACACACAC
>NW_015506074.1:129821-151523 GCF_001515645.1 Sinocyclocheilus grahami
CCTCTCTCTCCCACACCCACACACCCCCCCTCCCTCTCTCTCTCACACACACACACACACACACACACACACACACACACACAGACAGACACAGCGGTGTGGAGTCAGCCGATTCTGGTATCTCAGATAACACCTTTCTAACACACCGCAGGAAAGACTAATAACAGAGCCAGAGATTATGGGGCTAATCGTCAGGTGCATTGGAAACACTCGAGGGCCCCAAACACACACACACACACACACACACACACACAGAGGAAAGACAATCTCGTTTCTACTAGACAGCAATGAGATTAAATGAAGTGCAACTGAAGACTTTTTCTTAAAGAAACAGTTCGACCTAAAATAAACATGCAGTGTATGTTTTTTATTATTTGCTTATAACAAACGCCTCCTTTGTGTTTCACAGAAGTACAGTAAGTACTGAAACGACATTAGGGTGAGTAAATGATCATTTGTTTGACTGCATGTTGACAGAAATTTGGTGTAAAAATATTTGCTAGTCAATTTCACAGACAGTTACAATAAAACAGCAAGTAAAACACTGAATTAAACATGCAATTTTGAAGGTGAAAAATTCATGAAATTTAAAAGAAATCTATAAATAAATATTTATAAATATTATATACTTTTATTATATATACGTATATATATATACAGTGGGTACGGAAAGTATTCAGACCCCCTTAAATTTTTCACAAGATGGTAAGAAATAAGATTCTCTGGTCTGATGAGACCAAGACTTTATGGCCTTAATCCTAAGCGGTATGTGTGGAGAAAGCCAGGCACTGCTCATCACCTGTCCAATACAGTCCCAACAGTGAAGCATGGTGGTGGCAGCATCATGCTGTGGGGGTGTTTTTCAGCTGCAGGGACAGGACGACTGGTTGCAATCGAGGGAAAGATGAATGCGGCCAAGTACAGGGATATCCTGGACGAAAACCTTCTCCAGAGTGCTCAGGACCTCAGACTGGGCCGAAGGTTTACCTTCCAACAAGACAATGACCCTAAGCACACAGCTAAAATAACGAAGGAGTGGCTTCACAACAACTCTGTGACTGTTCTTAAATGGCCCAGCCAGAGCCCTGACTTAAACCCAATTGAGCATCTCTGGAGAGACCTAAAAATGGCTGTCCACCAACGTTTACCATCCAACCTGACAGAACTGGAGAGGATCTGCAAGGAGGAATGGCAGAGGATCCCCAAATCCAGGTGTGAAACACTTGTTGCATCTTTCCCAAAAAGACTCATGGCTGTATTAGATCAAAAGGGTGCTTCTACTAAATACTGAGCAAAGGGTCTGAATACTTAGGACCATGTGATATTTCAGTTTTTCTTTTTTAATAAATCTGCAAAAATGTCAACAATTCTGTGTTTTTCTGTCAATATGGGGTGCTGTGTGTACATTAATGAGAATTTTTTTTTAACTTAAATGATTTTAGCAAATGACTGCAATATAACAGAAAAATTTAAGGGGGGTCTGAATACTTTCCATACCCACTGTATGTGTGTATATATATATATATCCCTCAACTTCAGTTTATTCCAATTCTGTCTGAATTTTTGGTCCCAAATTTGTATCATTTTGGTAGTCCACTGTATGAAGAATTTTTGGGCATAATTTATCACAGTTTACTTTATTTAGCTATCCTCACTTACATAAATGAACTATAGTGTCCTGCACCCACTAGTAAAAAAATATTAATTATATCTGGTCTCTGAATAATTTTTGGTTTGACTGTATATCCTTCGGTAATTTTCACACTTAATTATGCCCATTAAAATTTATTTTACAAGTTTTTGTTACTTTCACAAAATTTTTCTCTCTCTATGGTAGCCTACATTATCTTTAATTTAATAGCATTAGAGCGGCTCCATTGCAGCAGCCTAGTACTGTAATCACGCGATTTGCTGTAAAAATGCAGGGAACCACTCGCTATAAATCTCCTAACTGTGATATTTTCATAAATAGAAGTCGCGTTTTTTTCCATCTGAAACGTGCAGCGATTTACAGTGGGTACGGAAAGTATTCAGACCCCCTTAAATTTTTCACTCTTTGTTATATTGCAGCCATTTGCTAAAATCATTTAAGTTAATTTTTTTCCTTCTGTTAATTTCTCTCTCTATGGTACATCTTTAATTTAATAGCGTTAGAGCTGCTCCATTGCAGCGGCTCAGTACTGTAATCATGCAGTTTGCTGTAAAAATGCAGAACCACTAGCTATAAATCTCCTAACTGTGATATTTCCATAAATAGAAGTCGTGTTTTTTTCATCTGAAACGTGCAGAGATTTATTTTCCAAAGCCACTCATATAATGCAGAAACACTCATGAAGCAAGCAAAACACACGCACCACGCACACGTATTTGTACTGGTGCAGAATGAGAAGGACAAGTACAGCATAGCCTAGCGCATTTCACACAGGCTGCTTAAGGGTGAAAATAAATGACGTTTATAGTGAATGCCCCTATAAATTGTCTTATTTACGATTTAGTTTTAATCCAAATTATGCGTGCTAAGTGAGTGAACATCAATTAAGATCACACGACAGAAGTGCTCTCTCTCTCTCTCTCTCTCTCTCTCTCTCTCTCTCTCTCTCTCAGTCACTTGTGCACTGTTTTGCTTACTACTTTTTGACATATCTAACTGAACTACAAACTTTCCAGTGATGTCTGTGAGAAAGAGATATTCACTCGACAAGCTCGCGCATCTGTGCCGCCGCGCGCTCAATCCACTCAGCGTTATCACATGCTGTGTGGTATCAGCGTTTGGTATCGGGGCATTTTAACGAGTACGAGTACATGAGCTCAATATCAGGCCCGGTATAGGTGCATCCCATATATATATATATACAGGTGCATCTCAATATATTCTAGATTCATTACATGTAAAGTAAAACATTTCAAAAGTTTTTTTTATTTTTTTATTTCGAGGATTAGAGCTTACAGCTCATGAAAGTCAAAAATCCAGTATCTCAAAATATTAGAATATTTACATTTGAGTTCCATTAAATGATCATCCCTACAGTACAAATTCCAGGTATCTCTTGTTCTTTGAAACCACAATAATGGGGAAGACTGCTGACTTGGCAATGGTACAGAAGACAATCATTGACACCCTCCACAAAGAGAGTAAGTCACAGAAGCTCATTACTGAAAGAGCAGCTGTTCACAGAGTGCTGTATCAAAGCATATTAAATGCAAAGTTGACAAAGGAAGAAATTGGGTAGGAAAAGGTGCACAAGCAACAGGGATGACCGCAAGCTTGAGAATACTGTCAAGCAAACACATGGGAGAGCTTCACAAGCAGTGGACTGAAGCTGGAGTCAGTGCATCAAGAGTCACCATGCTCAGATGTCTTCAGGAAAACAGAAACAGCGTCAGAAGCATCTCACCTGGGCTAAGGAGAAAAAGAACTGGACTGTTGCTCAGTGCTCCAAAGTCCTCTTTTCAGATAAAAGTAAATGTTGCATTTCATTTGGAAATCAAGGTCTGGAGGAAGACTGGAGAGGCACAGAATCCAAGCTGCTTGAAGTCCAGTGGGAAGTTTCTGAAGTCAGAGATGATTTGGGGTGTGTGACGTCTGCTGGTGCTGCTCCATTGTGTTTTATCAAGTCCAAAGTCAATGCAGCCGTCTACCAAGAGATTTTGGAGCACTTTATGCTTCCATCTGCTGACAAGCTTTATGGAGATGCTGATTTCCTTTTCCAGCAGGACTTTAGCACCTGCCCACAGAGCCAAAGCCACTTCCAATGATATGACTGTGCTTGATTGGCCAGCCAACATGCCTGACCTGAAGCTCATATGGAGTCTATGGGATATTTTCAAGAGAAAGATGAGAAGCTGATCCGAGCTGAAGCTCAATAGTTTCTCAGCAGAGCCACAGGCTGATCGCTTCATTCACTCCTCACTGATGCTGGAGTTTGTGCTGAAGGAGCTCCGACCAAGTATTGAGTGCAGAAATCAACATACATTAAAGAACTTGAACTTTTCTATTTTGCAAATCCTTTTTTTGATTGACCTTAGGAAATATTCTAATATTTTGAGATACTGCATTTTTTACTTTCATGAGCTGTAAGCTCTACTCATCAAAATTAAAACAAAAAAAACTTTGTTCCACATTTTGAAATGTTATTTTAATCAGTTGTTCATAAAATTAGACTGTATCCTGTCATTTTGCTTCTCAAGTAAAGTATGTTGATTTAAGAATGCCTAGATATTTTACAAAAAATGTAAATGAGTTCAATATATATATTTAAAAAATCTTACTCAGTATTTTTGTCTTGCTCTACTTGAGATGCAGAGTGACTGAAAATATTAAGTCTTGTTTTCTGAAAAATCTATCAAAATTAAGTGAGTTTATATTTAAAACAAGAAAATACCTGGCAAGGGGGTCAGAAAAATAAACTTAATTCAAAGGGAAAATAACTTTACCTTTCTGACCCAAAGCAGATTTTATATCAAGCAATTTTGCTTCTCAAGTAAAACGTATCTTTTTTTGCATACATGAACTGAGTGAAATGGATAAAAAGCATCAGCCAAGTACATAAATGAAGCTGTTAAACTGACACTGTTCTTTACAATAACCACCGACTACATAGTACAATCTATAAGTACATAAACGCTTCAGCTCGTCCGTATCTGTCAGATCCGAGGCGTTTAACAGATGAGCGTTTGTTTAAGGCCTGATAACTCCAGCTCAGAACTGCAAGCTCAGTCATAAATCCAGCAGCCATCTGCACACGAACAATCAAACATTTATCAATATAGTTTTTCCAGGAACAAACGGCTGCGCTCGGCATTTCACAACTAATTACCTTCTCCACGGAGAAGGAGAGAAAGTGTTTCATTAGCGCTAGCGGGGTCGTCGCAGGTCTGGATTAGCCGTGTGTGAAGTGTGTTTGCGTGGAGGACGAGGAAAACCTCTCTCTGGGCTTCTGTCTTAATCAAACAGAGCTATTAATTACAGCACCTGTGGCGTTATTACGAGAAAGTGGCGTAGAACTTCATTTCGCACTCTCCTCAAAGCAGAGACGCGCGAGATGTTCCATGCATGAGAGCGGCTCCGTCTCATTAAAAGTTGGGCGGTTTCGGGGCAACGTATGGGCGTCTTTTGATTACGTACAGCTGGTGCGCGTTGGGAGAGGGTTTTTATTCTCATTTTTCATGAAGTGGAGCTCAAAAAGAAGGGGATGAAATTAAAGTAGCGCTGGGACAAGCGGAGGAGAAGTTGGCAGAGCAGAGCGGAGCCTGGCACCGGTCCGCTTTGAAACAATAGAATCCACAAGGATGGAGAAGCCAGTGCAGGCGTATGAATATTCCCAGAATATCTTACAAAGCAGCTTTTTACATAATGAAACACCCCGGCAACACAAAACTCTGGAAAATACGCTTTTATTTTCATGCATCAAATGAAACTGCAATCTGGTTGCTTGAGCGGCCCGGTGCAGCCGTATTGGCAATGGCGTGATTTTGGTGCGGGACTTTCAGTTTGTCCCACCAATGTCAGATGGGGTCATTATTTGTGCAATTACATTGATGCATTTGGCAGATGCTTTTATCCAAAAAGTGCATTCAAGGTGCATTGTCCATGCATTCCCTGAGAATCGAACCCACGACCTTGGATTTGCTCACTGCCCAATGATTGATGTTCAGAGTAGTTAATATGTTGCTATATTGTTTCTAGGGTGGTCTAGGTGGTTACTAGGGCGTTATCTGTTGTTTTATTGTTGCTACAGTGTTACGTGTGGTTGATATTGTTGCTAGGGTGTTCTGGGTCATTTATATGCAGTTGTTAGGGTGTAAATGTCTACTATATTCTTGCTTCAGTGTTCTGGATGGTTGCTTGGGCATCGATAGGGGGTTGCTAGGGTTATAATATGTTGCTATATTATTGGTAGGGTCAGGGGCGTAAAACACGGGGGTGACAGGATGGGGGGGGTCAGGACCCCCTTCCCCCATCTGAGGGTTGTCCCCCCTAAAAATATCATTATATACCATTTTGTGTATTGTAAATAATATAATGGATATATACTTAAAATAGTAGTAGTAAAAAAAGTAGTAAAACAATACAAACGCAAAAAAGCGTTTTAAGTTTAGAAACGTTTTGAGTCCCCCCCTCCCTTGCTTGTTTAATACCATAGCTTGTTGGATAGTAAGTCACCCACTACAACTAACACGGCGATAAGCCTGTGTGTGAACTGATATAAGATCTACTGATGTGTTGGGTTTCGCTCAATATTAAGTGGCAGAGAAGTGGGCTTGCTGCGGTTGAATATCTAAATACTAGACGTCATCAGTTCCAGATGAAACCTAACATACTATGTGGAGGACGCAAAATAATTTAATAATTATAATATGATTGCGTGGGGAACCTATGAACCGAACTCATATTTAAACACGGTCTCCATGCTGTGTACACATATCTATCCATATAAGTACGATTTTGGCTGTATTATTTGTGTCCCCTTCAAAAATTAATCTTGAGAAATTTTATGTTTATTGCCCCCCCCCCCCTACTGTCAGATGAAATTTACACCCTTGGATAGGGTGTTCTGGATGGTTGCTAGGGTGTTAACATGTTGCAATGTTGGTAAGGTGTTCTGGGGGTTGCTAGGGTGATAACATGTTGATATATCATTTCTAGACTTTTCTAGGTGGTCAGTGTGTTACTATATCATTGTTAGGGTGTTCTGGGTGGTTGCTAGGGCGTTAACATGTTGCAATGTTGTTAGGGTGTTCTAGCTGGTTGCTAGGGCATTGATGGGGTTGTTAGGGTGGTTACATGTTGCTATATCATTGTTGCTATATCAGGGTGTTCTGGGTGGATGTTAGGTCATTTATATGCAGTTGCTAGGGTTTAAATGTATTGCAATATTGTTGTTAGGTGTTCTGGATGGTTGCTAGGGTGTTGCTATGGGTTTACCAGGGTATTAGGATGTTGAGGGTGGATGTTATGTCATTTATATGCAGTTTCTAAGTTGTAAATGTTTTCTGACATTTTTATAAGGTCATTGTCTTTATTAGCATGTTTTTATATAATTGCTAGTATGTATTGTGTGGTTGATCGGGTGTTAATGTGTTGCTATATCATTGTTAGGGTGCTCTGGGTGGTTGCTAGGGTGGTAACATGTTGCTATGCCATTGATAGGGTGTCCTGGGTGGTTGTTAGCACATCACTATGTCATTGCTAGTGTGACTGCCATGACATTTCCAAGCAGGTGTTCTGGGTGGTTGCTATGGTAGTAATATGTTGCTATACCATTGTTGAGGTGTTCTGGGTGGTTGCTAGGGTGTTAATGTGTTGCTATATCATTGTTAGAGTGTTCTGGGTGGTTACTAGGGTGGTAATATGTTGTTATGCCATTGATATGGTGTTCTGGGTGGTTGCTAGGGTATTAATGTGTTGCTATATCATTGTTAGAGTGTTCTGGGTGGTTACTAGGGTGGTAATATGTTGTTATTCCATTGATATGGTGTTCTGGGTGGTTGCTAGGGTGTTAATGTGTGGCTATATTGTTGTTAGGGTGTTCTGGGTGGTTTCTATAGTGGTAATATGTTGCTATGCCATTGTTGGGAGTTCTGGGTGGTTGCTAGGGTGTCGACGTGTCGCTATATTGTTGTTAAGGTGTTCTGGGTGGCTGCTAGAATGTTAATGTGTTGCTATATTGTGTTTAGGGTTTAATGGGTGGTTACTATGGTGGTGATATGTTGCTATACCATTGCTGGGGTATTCTGGTTGGTTACTAGGGTGGTAACATGTTTCTATATCATTGTTAGGGAGTTATGGGTGGTTGCTAGGGTTGTAATATGTTGCTATGCCATTGTTGGTTATTCTGGGTGGTTGCTAGGATGTTAATGTGTTGCTATATTATTGCTACGGTATTCCAAATGGTTGTTAGCACATCACTATGCCATTGCTAGTGTGACTGTCATGATGTTTCCAAGCAGGTTTCCCGAGCACTACTCATGGATCATTTGTCAGGGAAACCGAAAACCCCATCCCAAATTGATGCCGCTGGTTGAGCCGAAGCGACATGTAGAGCGCAAAAACACATCAGCAAAGTGTGAACATTGAACAATGAACTTTTCAATTTTCATAGAGAGCTTTCAGGGTAAGCAACTTCCTGCAATTAAGAGCATGTATTCTCAGTGCTTCTGTAAGGTGCTTTATGGTCTTATTATTCATTTTCTTTTCATAAGCAACAGCTCATGCTGGAGCGTTGAGGGGTTTCGTATCCCGGCACACACAGAGACTGTGATTACGGCTGTATGGCTTCATCTCGGTAAGTCAACGTGAGGCTGACAAACTCTTGACGGTGACAAGAGAATCTGACTGTGTCATTACAGCAGGGAGTCGACTTAATCACACGAACTGATGGATTCTGGGAATGCTGGGCTCTTGTAGCTCACAGACATTTTAATATCGATCCATGCAATAGAATGTAATCCATCAGTACTCTCATATTCATCTCTGGGGGAATGCAAGGAATTAAATGTTAAAAGTGTTTATCAGTTTTGGTGAGGTGCTTTGGGATGCTCTCTACCGCAGACGCGCAACTCAATCAATAACTCCACAGAGGAGAGAAATACAGTGCGCTCGGCTCTATAAAAGCTGTTTTCCTTTTAAAAAGACAGTTTAAAACCTTGAAGGACACGGAGCACTTCATGTTGCACCAAGATAAATCTAGACTATCATAATAAAGGCATTTATCTGTGTTAACCTGCTGCTATATCATTGCTATGGTGTTCTGGGTGGCTGCTAGGGCACTGATGGGGGTGCTAGGATGGTAACATATTGCTATATCATTGCTAGGGTGTTTTGGGTGGTTTTTAGAGTGTTAGGCCCAATCCCAATTCTATTTTATACCCCTTCCCCTTCCTCTGGTGTCCCAATACTTAGGGGAAAATTTTCACCCCTACCCCTTGACACTTTGTTTCAAGGGACAAGGGGAACTGGTGTGCTGGTGTGAATTAGAGATTTTAATTACCGTTCTATATGCGCTGCTTACTGACACACACACACACACATCAGATATCGCACAGCTCACACATCCAGGAGCAAAGAAACTTGTCAACGCTGCCCCACGACTTTTACTAATAACTGTTTAAATACTGAATCGCTACGTTATATTTTCCAGCGACGAGAGGATAAAATCAAAATTTTTTGAAGTAAACACAATCTAAAAAGAGAAACGCAACTTTCATCTCTCTCTCTCTCTCTCTCTCGAATTGGCAATATTTCAGAAAAGGGTTTAGCGATTTATAATTATTGGGGGGACTAGCCCCCCTCAATATCTATGGTGGTTATTATCGCCCTGATCAGTCATGAAAATAGGTTGTGGCACTATCGTGCAGTCAGTAATGATATGTCGTTAGTAAACTTTAGCGATTTTTTGCAAACATTTCTTTGAGTAACATGACCGTAAATATGAACTCATGATTGAATGTAACATAAAACAAATAATTACTTTTCGTTAAAATCTTTATTAATGCCAAAAATTCTTACATGTGTCTCTTTGTTCGCTCGGGCAGCCATGTTGCCGCTGACGCCGGTTTACGCTGAGATAATTCATTCCCCTTCATTTGAAGTGTGGTCCCGAAAAATCTTCGTTTGAAGGGCTGTCTGGCCCTTCCCCTTACCCCTACCCCTCCAACCAAAAGAGAATCGAGACACTCCTACCCCTTCACGTGAACATGCGAAACAGAGGGGTATGGGAAAGGGGAAGGGCTAAGGGGTAGAATTGGGATTGGGCCTTAATATGTTACTATATCATTGCTTTGGTGTTCTGGATGGTTGCTAGGGCATTGATGGGGGTGATAACATTGCTAGGGAGATAACATGTTGACATATCATTGCTAGGGTGTTTTGGGTGGTTGCTAGGGTTTGAATGTGTTGCAGTGTTGTAAAGGTGTTCTGGGTGTTTGCTAGGGCATTGATAAGGGGTTGTTAGGGTGGTAACATTGTTATATCATTGTTAGGGTGCTCTGGATGGTTGCTAGGGTGTTACATGTTGCAATGTTGTTGGGTATTCTGGGAGTTGCTAACATGAAAATATGCTCATATTTATTTATTTAGTCATATAGCAGACGCCTTTATTCAAAGCGACTTACAAATTAGGATAACAGAAGCAATCAATTGTAGTATTAAAACAACTAAAAACAGATCCAAAACTAAAAGCTAAAACTTTATAAATACTACTTATACACATTTTTAAAATATATATGTTATTCATATATTTATACATTTTATTCATATATTCATATAAGAGTTTTCTAGGTGGTTCCTAGGGTGTTAATGTTTTACTATATCATTCTTGTTTTTTTGGATGGTTTCTTGGTTTCTAGAGGGGGTTGCTACGGTGATAACATGTTGACATATCATTGCTAGGTTGTTCTGGGTGTTGCTAAGGAAATTAATGTGTTGCAATGTTTTACGGGTGTTCTGGGTAGTTGCAAGGGCATTTATGGGGGTTGCTAGGGTGGTAACATGTTATATCATTTTGGGGTGTTCTAGGTTGTTGCTAGGGTGTTAGAGTCTTGCAATGTTGTTAGGGTGTTCTGGGGGTTGCTAACATGTTAACAGGTGATAACACATTGATATATCATTGTTAGGGTGTTCCGGATGGTTGCTAGGATATCAATGTGTTACTATATCATTCTTAGGGTGTTTTGGGTTGTTGCTAGGGCATTGATAAGGGTTGCTATGGTGGTAACATGTTGCTATATCATTGCTATGGTGTTCTGGGTGGTTTCTAGGACATTGATATGGGTTTGCTAGGGTTTTACTGGGTGATTCCTAGGGTATTATTGTGTTACTATATCATTCTTAGGGTTTTCTGGGTGGTTGCTAGGACATTGATATAGGGTTGCTAGGGTTTTCATGTGTTGCAGTGTTGTAAGGGTGTTCTGGGTGGTTGCTAGGGCATTGATAAGGGGTTGTTAGGGTGGTAACATGTTGCTATATCATTGCTAGGCTGTCCTAGATGGTTGCTAGGTTGATAAACATGTTGCAATGTTGTACGGGTGTTCTGGGTGTTTGCTTGGTGTTAGCATTTTGCAGTATTGTTGTTACCATGTTCTCTGTGGTTGCTAGGGCATTTATGGGGGTTGCTAGGGTGATAGCATGTTGCTATATCATTGTTAGGGTGTTCTGGGTGGTTGCTAGGGCATTAATGGAGGATGTTAGGGTGGTAACATGTTGCTATATCATTGTAAGGGTGTTGTGGGTGGTTGCTAGGGCATTAATAGGGGGATGTTAGGGTGATAACATGTTGCTATATCTTTGTTAGGGTGTTCTGGGTTGTTGCTAGGGTGATAACATGTTGCAATGTTGTTAGGGAGTTCTGGGTGGCTGCTAAGATGTTAATGTGTTGCAGTATTGTTGTTACCATGTTCTGGGGGGTTGCTAGGGTGATAAAATGTTGCTATATCATTGTTAGGGTGTTCTGTGTGGTTACTAGGGTATTACCCCTCCAACCAAAAGAGAATCGAGACACTCCTACCCCTTCACGTGAACATGCGAAACAGAGGGGTATGGGAAAGGGGAAGGGCTAAGGGGTAGAATTGGGATTGGGCCTTAATATGTTACTATATCATTGCTTTGGTGTTCTGGATGGTTGCTAGGGCATTGATGGGGGTGATAACATTGCTAGGGAGATAACATGTTGACATATCATTGCTAGGGTGTTTTGGGTGGTTGCTAGGGTTTGAATGTGTTGCAGTGTTGTAAAGGTGTTCTGGGTGTTTGCTAGGGCATTGATAAGGGGTTGTTAGGGTGGTAACATTGTTATATCATTGTTAGGGTGCTCTGGATGGTTGCTAGGGTGTTACATGTTGCAATGTTGTTGGGTATTCTGGGAGTTGCTAACATGAAAATATGCTCATATTTATTTATTTAGTCATATAGCAGACGCCTTTATTCAAAGCGACTTACAAATTAGGATAACAGAAGCAATCAATTGTAGTATTAAAACAACTAAAAACAGATCCAAAACTAAAAGCTAAAACTTTATAAATACTACTTATACACATTTTTAAAATATATATGTTATTCATATATTTATACATTTTATTCATATATCATTGCTAGAGTTTTCTAGGTGGTTCCTAGGGTGTTAATGTTTTACTATATCATTCTTGTTTTTTTGGATGGTTTCTAGAGCATTGATGGGGGTTGCTACGGTGATAACATGTTGACATATCATTGCTAGGTTGTTCTGGGTGTTGCTAAGGAAATTAATGTGTTGCAATGTTTTACGGGTGTTCTGGGTAGTTGCAAGGGCATTTATGGGGGTTGCTAGGGTGGTAACATGTTATATCATTTTGGGGTGTTCTAGGTTGTTGCTAGGGTGTTAGAGTCTTGCAATGTTGTTAGGGTGTTCTGGGGGTTGCTAACATGTTAACAGGTGATAACACATTGATATATCATTGTTAGGGTGTTCCGGATGGTTGCTAGGATATCAATGTGTTACTATATCATTCTTAGGGTGTTTTGGGTTGTTGCTAGGGCATTGATAAGGGTTGCTATGGTGGTAACATGTTGCTATATCATTGCTATGGTGTTCTGGGTGGTTTCTAGGACATTGATATGGGTTTGCTAGGGTTTTACTGGGTGATTCCTAGGGTATTATTGTGTTACTATATCATTCTTAGGGTTTTCTGGGTGGTTGCTAGGACATTGATATAGGGTTGCTAGGGTTTTCATGTGTTGCAGTGTTGTAAGGGTGTTCTGGGTGGTTGCTAGGGCATTGATAAGGGGTTGTTAGGGTGGTAACATGTTGCTATATCATTGCTAGGCTGTCCTAGATGGTTGCTAGGTTGATAAACATGTTGCAATGTTGTACGGGTGTTCTGGGTGTTTGCTTGGTGTTAGCATTTTGCAGTATTGTTGTTACCATGTTCTCTGTGGTTGCTAGGGCATTTATGGGGGTTGCTAGGGTGATAGCATGTTGCTATATCATTGTTAGGGTGTTCTGGGTGGTTGCTAGGGCATTAATGGAGGATGTTAGGGTGGTAACATGTTGCTATATCATTGTAAGGGTGTTGTGGGTGGTTGCTAGGGCATTAATAGGGGGATGTTAGGGTGATAACATGTTGCTATATCTTTGTTAGGGTGTTCTGGGTTGTTGCTAGGGTGATAACATGTTGCAATGTTGTTAGGGAGTTCTGGGTGGCTGCTAAGATGTTAATGTGTTGCAGTATTGTTGTTACCATGTTCTGGGGGGTTGCTAGGGTGATAAAATGTTGCTATATCATTGTTAGGGTGTTCTGTGTGGTTACTAGGGTATTAATATGTAGTTGCTAGGGTGATAACATGTTGCTAAATCATTGTGGGTGGTTGATACATCAACATGTTGCTGTATCGTTGCTAGAAAAAAAAAGCTGTTTTCTGGTTGAAACCCTTGAAGGACACGGAGCACTAGATGCTGCACTGAGATGAATCCAGACTATCATAACAAAGACTGCGCACAAAGCCTCCGGTGGCAGACACCTCCTGAGTTTCATCGTACTGGGTTTTTTATATCGCTCCTTTTGAATGTACAACTGAGAGCCTCTGTGCTTGAATGAACTTAATTGGCTGTTTTATTGTATTAGCCTGACTAATTACTAACAGGAAGTCGAAACACTCGCTGGTTATTTACATCCTGTTTTGTTGCCGCAGTCCCAATAATCCATAAACTGCAATGATATATGACGACTAAAACCGCACACTTTCTGTAACGGTCTGGGCAATTAGTGGAGGAGCAACGGTAAACATTTTTAAAAACAAATTACAACAATAGTCCATATTTACAGTGGAAACATGAAGTGACTGGTAGCAGGAATTGACTCGTGGGGTTCAGATACGCTGCTTCAGCAGCTAAAGTAAAACGCCAGTGAAGCACATCCTCTTCGTCAGCATTTAATGCTGCAAGATACCTGTGACGACCTGCGAGGAGCTGCTAGAAATAATACTGCAAAATGTTATGTTTTTATATTGATTTGATTTGATTGACAGCCAGCATTTAGAGTGCACATGTATGTGCAATGACAGGAAATTACTGTGCACACAATCTTAATTTTGTCTACTTTCTCAGTTAAAATGAGATAAATTAAGTACAGAAGCAATACTGCATAAGATATTTATTTGATTTGATTTCATAGATTGTATATTTTAAATATTGTGTCTTAATATGTTGGCAGATTTTTGCTTATTTTAAGTACAAACAAGTCAAACACATCTGCCAGTTCAGCACACTGAAATACACTTACAGTACATGCAAAATACAGTCTTTGAAAATAATTTGTATCTTATGTAGAAAAAATATCCCCCGGGTGATGCTACTCCACCAACCACCAGCAGAGCATATAAAATACCAAAAACAAAAGTCTTTTTTAATACATCAGGCAGTAAAATACTGCAACGTGACAATACAAACAACAATAAAATCAGAAATGGACTTTCACTGTCAGTGCTCCTGCTTAATAGAGACCGTCTGGGTTTCGTGATCCTTGTTCACGCGCCTTAATCCATGCAGGGCTTTTCAGAAAGTCAGTGCACGCCATTAGTCTATTTCAGAGTGACAGTATGAGAGCAATACACAATGTTTTTGCTCAAAACTCACTCTACTGTGACCTAATGCAGATATTGCATATAATAAACTGATGCATAAATGTATTACGAGACAGAACGCAGACGTTTACCATAATGTGGGAATTATGATCACGCAATATTGACTGATGGATCGGCAGAGAATCGTATTTCTGCGAGTCATTAATAAATTATGGTTCTATTCTATTTAAAGAAATATGAGGAAAACGTGTGAATACATAATGTGCGCACCTTTGGAGTAAAAGTTTGTATGTTGCGTAGCGAAGCACTGATCAAATACGAATGAATATGTCTATGTACAGATTTGTGTCTCATTATTCTATTCAAAATATAATTAACTCCCAAATGATTTTGCATTCCTGCAGAAATAAGAACTATTAGTGTTATTATAATGAAGTATTATCATAAATAGTGGTCAAATATCGAAGCTACAGTATCTAATCTCAAGGTCAAATCAGAATATTTATTGTAAAAATGTTTCTGTAACAGCTGCCAAAAATAATCTATATATTTATAGCTCCAAAAGTCTTTTTTAATACATCAGGCAGTAAAATACTGCAACGTGACAATACAAACAACAATAAAATCAGAAATGGACTTTCACTGTCAGTGCTCCTGCTTAATAGAGACCGTCTGGGTTTCGTGATCCTTGTTCACGCGCCTTAATCCATGCAGGGCTTTTCAGAAAGTCAGTGCACGCCATTAGTCTATTTCAGAGTGACAGTATGAGAGCAATACACAATGTTTTTGCTCAAAACTCACTCTACTGTGACCTAATGCAGATATTGCATATAATAAACTGATGCATAAATGTATTACGAGACAGAACGCAGACGTTTACCATAATGTGGGAATTATGATCACGCAATATTGACTGATGGATCGGCAGAGAATCGTATTTCTGCGAGTCATTAATAAATTATGGTTCTATTCTTTTTAAAGAAATATGAGGAAAACGTGTGAATACATAATGTGCGCACCTTTGGAGTAAAAGTTTGTATGTTGCGTAGCGAAGCACTGATCAAATACGAATGAATATGTCTATGTACAGATTTGTGTCTCGTTATTCTATTCAAAATATAATTAACTCCCAAATGATTTTGCATTCCTGCAGAAATAAGAACTATTAGTGTAATTATAATGAAGTATTATCATAAATAGTGGTCAAATATCGAAGCTACAGTATCTAATCTCAAGGTCAAATCAGAATATTTATTGTAAAAATGTTTCTGTAACAGCTGCCAAAAATAATCTATATATTTATAGCTCCACTGCGATTTGTGATATATTTTTTAAGAAAGAAAAATTTCATTCAAAACATCCCCCCTCTGGTTTGCTCACAAATCACACCCTATATATATATATATAAACAATGAGGAATATATTTATATATATATATATAGAAAACATCACATCAGCTCAGACTCACACACCGGGAAACTTTACACGCTGAGGGCTGCTGGTTTGAAGTCTTTACCACGGGGTGGGCGATATGTCAGATATTTACAGTACAGGGTTATTATAGTTTACTAACACTAATACCTTTCTGTTACTTGAAATAAGCACTAAAATAAACAAAAATAAAAAACTGAAATAAACAAAAAAAATTAAAATCCTGTAAATTAAAATATTTATAGAATATATGAACATTTATAATGTAATATATAAAAACATAACAATTTTATTTCATTTCATTTCTCTTTTTTTTTTTTTTTTTTTTACTTGATGTACTAAAAATAACATCATAATTTATATATATATATATATATAATAAAAATTACAAAAACACAACAAAATTACAAAAATTTTAACTACAGTTAAAATGAAAACAGAAAATATAAAAATAAAATCTAATTAACAAAAATGAACAAAAACTTTAATGGTATATCAGTGATGGTTAATTAATACTGATTCAATATTCTTCAAGGCAAGGCACATTTTATATATGTAATGGTAACTTAAAATAATCATAAAAGAGGCATAAGAAATAAAAATAACAACAAAAAGTAAGAAATAAAAATTGATAAATTAATATTCAATGTATTAAAAGCAAATAAGAAGAAACAATTACACAGAAAACGATTATTACTGTTTACTTTGAAAGTATTTTCACTCAGATACATTTTTCTTAATATAAATATAAAATTATTTTAGTGTCTCTGATTTCAAAATGCTAAAATATTATTTGATATTTGAATAATTTCCATGAATTAGTTCCTTTGAATAGTTTGAATCGATTGAATGAATCGGTTTGATTCCAATTTTCTTATTATTTAACACGTTTGCATTAAACATTTCGAATCTGTTTGGCAACACTGACTGCTTAGTTGATCATTTGAAATGATTTGAAATGATTTATTAATGAAATGATTTATTGTTCCTCAGACTGAGGAACAGTTATTAGAATCATAATTAGAATCTGACATGAGAGCAGAAAAAACATTTAAATTGTAAGACTTAACAATAAATAATAATAATGTGTATGAATCTGGAACAGTAGATTTATGTTCATTTATGTGCATTATTTACTCTATATACAGCTGTATAAATAAAGAGATATGCATATGTATTTACATAATACTTGAGGCAATAATTAAAGATGTTGCATTACAGAACACAGGTAATGATTCATGTGTAAACATTAAGTAAACAAACACATAAACACGAATGTACTCATTTTAGAGCATAATTGGCTATCTATGGACATTTTTAGCTACAGTATTACTGTAGAGTAAAGGTAGAGTAAAAGTGCACAAGTCAAGGAGTTAAGAGGGTTTTGTATTGGATTCAAGTGTCCGTCGGATGAATTCAGTGACTTTTTAAAAGATGATATGCGTGACATTTCCGGAGAAAGTTTGGTGAGAAGCGATGTGTCATGACTCCTTGAATTTATCGCAGCGAGATCAAATGAAAGCTATTAAATCAAATCTCATAGACTTACAGATCTAATAAAAAGCCTTATGAATTTTCACCAGCGCCGAACTGCTGCATTTGTGATAAATTCAGCGTGGCTTTATGGCTCAAGTCTTCAAATGAAACTTTAACCCAATTTGCTTCGAACTGGCGTCCTTCAGCATAACCTCCGCCGCTTCTCTTCTGTAATTCACTTAGCTCGCACTTCTTCTGCCGGTTATTCTTCAGGAAAAACTTATCGGGAATTATGCTCCGACAGTAATGACAGAACTACACGAGAATCAAGCGACCTTGATGAAGGAAGCTGCTGTTAGCCGCACGCTCGACGACATCTGAGGTGCTTTAAAGACAGCAGTCAATCAAGAAAGAGCTATTAATAATCTATTAAACACAAATAAGAGAAAAGAATACATGAATGAAATGATACACTGCAGGAATATTTATATTTGGCATAACATTGTGAATATTGCACAGATGCAACTTTTGATTATGAAAAAGCTAGGAGTTTTTTTTAAATATTGCAATCTCTGAAAAGCTAAAAGATTTGTGATGTACGAGTAATTTCCACGAATCAGTTCATTTGAAGCAATTGTTTCACTGAATCAGTTTGCGTCACTGTGTGTTAATATTGTAAAACTCTTGTGTGTATAATTGTGTAATATATGCTGTATGTATGTGCACACATACACGGTATACATAAAGATGCATTAAATTTCATACACACACACACACACACACATATATATATATATTTAAAAATTACATAACGTACTTCAATGTGTGTGCATACATAATTTAATTATGTATTATTTAATAAATAATAATTTTAATACCATTATCATACCCTCAGCCTTTGCCTTTTGATGATTTTTTTTTATATTATTAGCATCTCTTCATTTAAAAACCTAAGATTTATGTTTGAATAATTTCCATGAATCAGTTCTTTTGAAACATTTGTTTCATGAAATCAGTTTAAGTGTGTTTTACTGTGTTAATAATGTAAAACATATATATATATATATATATGAATATGATTTTTTTGCAGTAAAGAGAGAGTGAGAGAGATCAGTTTTACACATATCAATGAGATACTATTATAGTTTTTATAAATATTTTTAATTAGTTGAAATTTAGTATTTTCAGTTTTTACTCTCATTTTTAATTTTTAAGTAAAAATTTTAGTCATTCTGTGTGTTTTTGTCATTTGTATTAGTTTTTGATTTTTAAGAAAAAAAGGTTATTATTTTTTATTTCAGTTTTCGTTATTTTAATTCAAGTTAAACTAAAAAATGAGAAGTGTCTTCGCAACAAGTTTTTCATATTTTATTTTATTTCACTTAATGTTTAATTTATTTCCAAAAATGTTTTTATGGTCACTCTCAATGAAGTTTCAGCAATTTTGTGTTTTTGTATTTACTTTTTTTTACATAGTTTTTATGATTTCTTTTTTAGTTATTTTAGTACATAAAGTTGATGAAAACAAATGAAAATAGCTGAAATAAAATACTTTTTCATTTTAATTTATTTCAACTTAATTCTGACAAAATAATACATGCATTTTGCTAATATTTCATTACATTATAAATGAAACCGATTTCTATATAATGTTTATCATTCAGTGTTGTTCTGATGTCACTTTTCCTGCAGGTGCAGAGTGATCAGTCACATGACCGTGGACGACTCATCTGATTCGCTCAAAAAACCATGTGACCAGAATTGAGCGGTTATTAGCAGAGAGCATCATTAAGAGAAACCACCACCGAGATGAACGGAAATGCCACGACATCCATCCACCCATCTATCATCCATCCATCCATCCACCTATTCACCCGCTCACCCATCCATCCATCCATCCACCCATCTATCATCCATCCATCCACCCATCCATCCACCCACCCACCCATCCATCCATTCACCCACCCACCCATCCCTCCATCCATTCATCCACTCATTCATCCATTCATCCACCCATTCATTCATCAATCCATCCACCCATTCATCCATCCACCCATTCATCAATCATCCATCCATCCACCCATTGTTTGTTTGTTTGTTCACTTATTTATATTTATTTATTATTATTTTGTTTTTCTTCATTTTCCATTTTTACTTCTGCTTTTTGTAACAGGGACATTATGTGTCCAGGGAGCCAAAAGTACTTCACTTTCTATCGGTGATGATTTCAATAAACCAAAACATTTAACATAATGTCATACATAATCACAGACTCTATGCAGTTCTGTTGTGACATTCTATTCTTTCTAGACTCATTTCTGCTTACTTTCATAGTCTGGTTGGGTGTTGGAACAAGCAGCAGGTCTAAACTGGTTTTTGACCAGATAAAACCCATCCAGCTAGCCTCTTAAAGGGGTCATATGATGCGATTTCAAGTTTTCCTTTCTCTTTGGAGTGTTACAAGCTGTTCGTGAATAGAGTCTAGATAGATAGATTGATAGATAGACCCTAAAGTTGCAAAGACTAAAGTCTCAAATCCAAAGAGATATTCTTTGTAAAAGTTAAGACTTGTCCACACCTACCTAAAACGGCTCGTTCTAACACGCCTCCACATGTCTACCTCACTATGTGGGAAGATTTGCATAACGCCGTCCAAATGTTCACGCAAAAAAAGAAGGCGTAACTTTTATTCTCACTGTAGTATTGTTGCCGCCGCCACCATGTCGTGGAGACGCTGTGTGCTTCGTTGTGAAAGCGAAACTACTTTGTTTGGTCTTCCAAAAGAGGACGATATCCGCTTCGTCATGCCTGGAGTTGATCCGTGCTGGTCGCTGAGGAAATACATTAACTCTGCGCTGTGGATTGCCGGATCGGCTTTCACCGTGGACGAAGCGGAGTCCAGCCTGGGGTCGTCACATATGGTTGCCGCAAGCCCTCCGGACGCTCCTTCGTCGAATCCGCCGGCCGCGCCGTTCTCAAGCCCGCCGCCTCTATTCACTCAAGAAAGCGACTAGACTAGACTAGACATGACTAGAAATCAGTGGTTAAGTTGTATTTACAACACTGTTCCAGAACAGTTCAACCCAACTATTCAGATGTGTGCAGCCGATCAGACTGTTTCCTGATCCTGGGAGAGTAGACTACAATGCCGGCTGTTCTGACTCACAGACTGTAAGTACGTTTTATATATTTAAAAGATTTGCCCCTGACGATTTAAAACACGAGTTTTGGGCAGTGTAGAGTAGGGCTTGTTGTTTGTCATTTCTCCGATCACAAATGCAGACATGGTTTTATGTTTACGCGGCGCGATACGCAACGCAATGCATAAAAACACAGTATAAGTCATTATAATCAGTAATTATGTCCCCACTGAATAATGGGTTTTAATGTTTTTGTCTTGTCGGACACGGCATCATCACAGTATGGTGAGGGGTGTAACATTTCCGTCACACGCTTGAGGTATTCGGCCAATCACAACGCACTGGATAGCTGGCCAATCACAGCACACCTCGCTTTTCAGACCGATGAGCTTTGTAAAAATCGACGCGTTTCAGAAAGGCGGGACATAGAGGAGAAACAATAATGTACAGTATGTGGAAAATAATGTGTTTTTTGAACCTTAAACCGCATAAACACATTTCATTACACCAAATACACCAAATAATGTTCTTTTTAGCAGCATCATATGACCCCTTTAAGCCTGTTTCTGAATGGGCTGTAAATGACGATGTATTGTGGTCTGCTATTGGTGGATGACAAACGAGAGCCGCTGTCAGTCTGTTCTCCACGGGACGCTCCGGCTTTATGAATCACTGCGCTTCATTTTCCGTTAAGAGAGCACTTTATACAAGACAAAACAATTCATTAGGATTAATACGGCCTGCCAGAGTCCATTCGCTCTCGCTGCGTTGCCAGGAACTTTATTCACTTCTGCTTCTACCTGTGAATGCCAGAGTCATTTATCAGCTGTGAGAGCGACTTCATCAGCTCACGCTTTCACACGACTAGTTCATCTTACCAAATCTCATTCACATTATTTAAGGTGCTTTTGAAGTTTCTTCTAAATAAAAATAAATAATAATAATAATAAGTTACATATATATATAAATAAGGTATGCGGTAAAACCGTTTAATGCACAGGTAGCTTTAATTGATGCACACTAACCAACATACATCACTCACACACACACACACACACACACACTCTCTCTCTCTCTCTCTCTCTCTCTCTCTCTCTCTCT